>NC_136484.1:146549975-146809975 GCF_053919585.1 Euprymna scolopes | reverse complement strand
AGGTTGCAGGGAAGAGAAAAGGGCATACTCCACCAAACCACAAAGTCTATTTTGTACTTTGTCAAGGCAGGATAGGATGTTTTTAGCAGCTCCTGCCCAGATGTGGCAGCAGTACTCCATCTTAGAACGTACTTGGCTCTTATATAGATAGAGAATTGCATCATTAGTGAGATATCTTCTGGAGCGGTAGAAGAATCCCACCATTTTCCCAGCAACCTTGGCCACAGACTTGATGTATGTGTTCCATTTAAGATCAGGAATAAAGGTCAAACCCAGAAGTTTATCAAAACATGGGGCCTCCCCTAGACGAGAGTCATTCATTTCAATTGATGCCAGATGGGGATCAGAGCATTTATGATGTAATGATAGGAGCTTGGTCTTAGATGCATTAAAGGTAACCAGCCACCTCTTTCCCCACTGTACAATGCACTCAAGATCTGAGGAGAAAGAATCAGAGAGAACATTATCATTTACGACCTTTGATGTGTTGCCATAGATGGTCGTGTCATCAGCATAGATGTCTACGAAGGATTTTAGTATGTGTTTTGGGAAATCATTGATGTAGATCAGGAAGAGAGTTGGGCCCAGTATGGACCCCTGAGGGACACCAGCATTAATACTGTGAGTCTCTGATTTTTGTCCATCAACCACTACTCTTATGAGCCTATCAGAGAGAAATGATTTAGTGATAGAGTGAACATTTCCAGTTATACCGTAGCTGGAAATCTTGTGAAGTAGGCCTTTATGCCATACCTTGTCGAAGGCCTTTGATATGTCAAGAGCAATTGCCGTAGAAATGAAGCCTTTGTCGAGAGATTTGCTAATCCTATGAGATATAACCGTTAGCACATCTGCTGTAGATCTTGCAGAACAGAAACCATATTGCATGTCACTAAGAAGGTTATTTCTGCTGAGGTGGTTGACTACTTCACTATTTATTGTGGATTCCAGCAACTTACTCATAACACACAGGAGACTTATTGGTCTGTACTGAGAGGGGGGTGACTTATCACCTGAATTCTTAAATACAGGGCATACTGATGAGGTTTTCCAGGGTGTTGGGAAGCACATCTCCTTAAGGCAACGCTTAAACAGTTTGGGAAGTATGGGGGCAAGTTCTGGTTATAATTTTTTTTAACACTATAATTGGAATACCGTCAGGACCAGTTGCTTTACGAGAGTCAAGGTTCTTGATTAGCTTGACGACCTCACGCAGATATTTGTATGTTGCATAGCATGTTGTCTGTTATAGGAGGAAATATGGGGAGTTGATGGCCTTCATCGCACAGGGTAGAATTTGTCGCAAAGCTTTTAGCAAATAGTTTGGCCTTGTCGGATGCTGTCGAGATGACCTCTGGTCCATTGATAATGGTTGGGATAGAACGCACATTTCTGTTTAGGATCCTATTTGCTATTTGCCAGAACTGGTGGGAACCAAGCCGCTGGATTTAACGGATTGAGCATATAGTTCTCTTGCATGTTTTATTACTCTTTTACAGTGGTTGCTGGCGGTCCTGAAAGCAGCTTTAGTTTCAGTGCATCTATTACGTTGGTAGCTACGGAAAAAGTGATTTCTGTGTGCGATGGCAGCAGCACATTCAGGGGAGAACCATGGCTGGCTGTTAGGTTTTTGTTGGAATTTTTTGGATGGTGTGAATTGGTCTATGCCTACAAGTAACCATTTGGTCAGGTCTGATACTATAGAGGACACATCCTTTTTAAACATGGAATGGAGAGGTAGATCAGATATGAATGTATGGAAGCTATCCCAGTCCGCCATAGAGTATCGGTATTCAGTACGGTGGATAGGTACGTCTGTAGATTTATTATATTTCATTTTTATCTTAACTGATACGACGCAGTGGTCGGAGGATCCCAGAGGAGATAGAACGGAACATGAGCATAGCTCAGGGGAAGTGGATAGAAAAAGGTCTATATATATATATATACATATATATATATATATATATATGAGGTTTAGTTTGGCCCGCTAACCAATCAGTTTCATTATTAGTCCTGTCCACAAGGGTTAATGTTACAATAAATATTATTTCTTTTATCATTTTATTTTATTATTATATCTATTATTAAAAAGTTTGACTCATGTCCAAGTAAACTACTTCTAAAATTTTAAGTTTTTAGACCCAAAATTGGTGGAGGAGTTTGGTAGAGTCTGCAAAGGTCAACTCTTTCAACTTTGACCTCTTGGCAACCAAATTTTTGCCCAAAAACTAATTAAAAATGTTGCTACATGTCTGAATACCTTTTATGTAAAGTTTCAAATGTTTAGACCCAAAATTGGCTGAATAGTTTGCTGGAGACCACAAATGTAAAATTTTTTAACTTTGACCTCTTGGCAGCCAAATTGGCAGCTTTAAAAATTTAAAAAGCTTGCCCTATGTCTGAATACACTTTATGTAAAATTTCAAATGTTTAGACCAAAAATTGGCTGAGTAATTTAGTAGAGATATCAGAGGCCAATTATTTTTAACTTTGACCCCAATTTTGACCCCTTAAAATTTATTGTTTTGGGCTGAAATCAAATTAAAAAGTTTGATCCATGTCCAAGTAACCTACATCTAAAATTTCAAGTGTTTAGACCCAGCAGAAGAGTTTGGTAGAGTTTTCAAAGATCAAACCATTGAACTTTGACCCCTTGACAGCCAAATTTCTGGCCGAAAACCAATTAAAAAGATTTTCTTAAATCTCAATACACCCTATGTCAAATATCGAGTCTGTAGGCTGAAAATTGACAGAGTAGTTTGGTAGGGAAATATAGACAGACAAACAATTTCACTTTTATAGATTTGCTTTTACATAAAGTCATGTGGTTCTCGATTGATTAACTGTGTCGAATATATACTTGAGTCAAAACAGTGATAAGAATATTCTGTTGTTGTCCTAGCCCTAATAATTGTCCATATATATATATATATATATATATATATATATATACACTAGCATTTCAGCTTGGCGTTGCCCGGGTGTTTGGAGGTGTATGTTGAGCGCCCCCCCCCCAAAAAAAAAAGCGGTCAATTTTTTTTTTTCACTTTGACCTCTATTATGACTCCTTAACATTTAATGTTTTGGACTCAAATCAAGTTATTAAGTTAGATCCATGTCCACGGAATCTATATCTAAAATTTCAAGTGTTTAGACCCAAAATTGTCGGAGGAGTTTGGTAGAGTTCTCAAAGGTCAAATCGTTGAACGTTGACCCCTTAACAGCCAAATTTCTGGCCGAAAACGGATTACAAAGATTTTCCCAAATCCCAAATACCCTGTATATTAAATATTTCAAGTCTGTAGACTGAAAATTGACAGAGTTATTGCATAGGGAAATGTACACAGACAGATAGACAGACACACACAGACACTTTCACTCATATATATATATATATATATATATATATATATATATATAACACATTTTTAATATCATTGGGGATATTTTAAGTAAATTAGTCTGTGGTATAAATGTGGTATTATGGTAGTTGGATGATATATGTGATGGACTGATAGTTACACCTGGAAGTATGATTGTTTGTACAAGTGGACTGTGATTATATCTAGTTAAGACCAAGATGGGCAGTGAAGATTGTAAGCCACCACCCACCTTTTTCCCAAATTCTAGGTTTCATGCTAAATTTGATAAAATTTGTTATTTTATTTACTACTATTTCAATTTGACAATCATGTCCACCACATATGTTATCTTCCTTACAGAATTTTTCATTTTTCATAATTTGAAAAACAAAAAGAAATTGGAAGCTGAGCCTTACACAAGAATATAACAATTCTACATTTACTTCCCAACACTTTAATCTATAAAAAAAAAGAAGAAAAATATTGAAAACATTCTCGCCATTTTTCACAATCTCTATAACAAGTCATTTTCCTTATTTTCCCCATTATCAGTGTAAACCTCATGCTGAATGGAACGCAGTCATGTGGAATAGACTAATTTAAAAAGGGGGCTTAGAAATTATTACACCGGTCAGGAAATTTAAAGTCTGTTTATACAGTGAACTTAAAATAGCAAACAGAACACACACATTGAAACAATTATTGAAAATTCTTCTCCTGAGAACTGTGTAATGTTAGGTATTAAAAGGTTCTGTTAAATATTTTGCCAAAGAAATGCACATTCATTCAGATTGATGATTTGAAAATATAACAAATTATATAAATGTAATTTAAATAAAGATTTAGTCTTGAGAAAATAAGATAGTTTAAAAGGAAATATCGTCTTAACTTGGAAAAAATCTAATAATTTGGACAAATAAACAAATTTACAAGGACAAAAATAAGTCATGAGACAGTGTACCTCTGTCTGACAATGTAAGAATGAGTCAAAGTTTTATCTGGGATGTACTTCTCTATATTGTTTGAAGTATTTCTGAAGTTATACCATGGAAACGTTGATAACTCCCAAATTATTTATCTGATCAGGCTGAGATTTCACATAATGATTATTATTATCAAAAAGCATCAGATTCAGATATCAAATTTTTAAAAATTGAAAGTTGAAATGCCATCAAAATTTCGACTATGACTATCAAGATCATAAAGGATGCAATAATGTATTGGCTACAATATGGACCAATTAGTGAATCTCTGTAATGAACAGAACTAAAGGTATTGCCAAATGTATTACCACATCCTAACTGATTCAATATTGCATGTTTAAATACTGCAAAAATACACACACAAAATTACTATCACAATGATTCTATTCCATAACTGACAAAGAATGTTTTCTCTCTAGTCTTGAATTTTGGAAACTATGAAAAAAGTTTATGCCGACTGTAAATAAAAGTGTATATATTTTGTACAGAAAATTGCACATGCATTGGTTTTATGGGTGAAATCACAATTGAATATGAGAACAATTGAATATTCACAAATTTCAGAGACCACTTGCAACAGTTTATTAAACATCGTAAATAGATTTTATGAATCAAATTATTCTACCTATTTATATGGTATGCAAATAATTACAAAAAATAAGTATTTTGGTGTTATTCAAAACAAGTATAATAGATTGGCATAGATAAAGAAATGTGAAATTTTTCTTTTTATTAATGATACAAACAGTCTATGCTATGAAGGTGATTAGTGGAAAACGAATACACTGTTTTATACTAGAATCAGTATTTTTAGAAGCAAAATACATTTTTATTGTAAAAGAACATAATTCATTAAGCACATTAAAATTGGTTACTCAAAATAAAATATGGAAATTCTAAGACAGAGGCTATCAGTGATCAACTTTGAGAATCATACTGGTTTCTCTTTATATATTAGATGATTTTTGAATGAATATAAAAATAAAATAAAAATTTCTTAGCAATAATCTTCAAATTACAATTAATCAAAAATAAGATTTACTAATATATTAAAGCACCAATGATTCAGCAGTTCAGTATTTATTATATACTAGCAGAAGTACCCATCGTTGACTGGGTTCAAAAATAGCCTACAGAAAATGGACTGTGATTGATGAAAGTATGATAGGTTATGAAAAGGAGGGGGTTGTAAAGAGATAGGTTTTGATACTCAAAAATTTTACCCTAAGAAAAATATGATGAAAGTAAAGATAATTTTCGTGAAAATATTTTTTTTTATATCAACTTTGCTTCCATTCGTAGCCAAGAGTGACCAACAAAATGATGTTTCCTTACAAAGAGAAAATATTATATATATAATAATATACATATACAAGAAATAAATGTCACCATAGTCAATGAAAGTTACTTTTATGGTAGAAAAGTTCATTGGTTTGTATTGTTAAGTAATTTGTAAAAGAAATTTTTTTTTTAATTCACGAACCGGTTTTAAAAAAATCAAAATGGCAGTGATTTTGAAATGGAGAGCCCCGTTTTCAATTTGAAGGAGGGGCACCTGAGCATTCTGTGTTAACAATTTAAGAGAGTTCCGTCAACGTAAGGAATATCTATAAACATATTTTAATGTTTTCCGTTATTTTGTGCTTGAGGAATATTCGATTATGGCATGTGTAGTTTATATAAAAATTTATTTAAGTAGTTATCGCCTCAAATTTCGTTTTAATTTGGGTTCGCTGAAATTATTTCAAGTAAAGAGCATTAAAAACTATTTCAAAACAAAAAAAAACATGAACTGAACTTTTATTGACTATGGTAACATTTATTTCTTGTATATTTATTTTTTTGGGTAGTTGTTTGTTGGCTTTTCTGCTAAACACTCTTACTAAATAATATCGATGAAATATCGAAAAACAAAGAAACAAAAACAGTTTTGAAAAATAATGAAGCTTTACTTACTTTAGTTAGTAAAATAATCCGAAACAGCAAAATGGGATATTAAAAAAGTAAACACGTAATTACTTTGGTTTTTTAAAGCAAAGAATCAATATAAATATGAATAAGAAGAAAATGGCGCCCTTTTCAAGCAGAACAGCTTCGTTCCAGTTTTACAGTATTGAACAGTGTAGTATTGCGCCGTCGGATGCAGGGTTGTACTATTGTTATGTAAAGAACACGCAGAAAGGGTTGTAATCAACTGAATTCCTTCTAGTACACTAACAAAAAAAAAAAAGCTTAAACACATATATAAATAAAAATTAAAAGGTTATGCAAATGTTTTTAAAAAGACATGTAATCACGTGAGCAGGATTTTTTCCTTCTTTTTACATGATAACAAGTAACGTTCTTATTTTTTATTATTTATCTATTTTCGAAAGAGTACCACGTGCAAGTGGAGAAGGAAAAAAACAGAGTTATGCAAAATTTGTGTCGAGAATTGTCTAAAGTTCCGACATTTTTTTTTGGCTTTCACTTTAATAAGAACGTCAATTTATGAGGTGAATTTATTCAACACAATATAATTCAACTCAAAAAAATAAATAAAAGCTAACGTGAATTAAGATTAAAGTTAAGGTGTTATTGTGGACCCTCACCCCTTTTAAAAAACCTTGTTAAACTTTGTGACATATTTACATTCTATGGAGGTCAGGCGCGAACGAACACCCAATAATTTTATTATACCATATTTCTTCAAACTGAAACATAATTATCAAAGTATACCTACGCAAATAGATATGAAAAGTCTTTGTTAAAGTTTGTGCGATATTTCCATGGCATACAGGCGCAAACGCAGACTCCACAATTTTATTATACCATCCCTATTTAAGTTAAAACATACTTATCAAAGTATTCTTATGTACATCTATATCAAAAACCCTTGTAAACGTTTTTTTTTTTTCATTTTTTATTTCCATACTTTGGGAGCCAGGCACGAACACAGGCCCCACAATTTTTATGAACCACTGTTCTGCCAGATCAAACATATCCATTCCTGATCCTCGATACATCTTCTATCATTATATGTAATCAGTTTTTTAAAATAGTCAACCACATAGGAGCCTATTCGTGACCAGACACACACACACACGCAGATGTTCAGCTTTATATTATACATATATATATATATGTATGTATTATTTCTATATTTATAAAATTGGGATATTTATCGCAGAAGCAATGAGAGGAAATTCACAACCTGACAGATTGCTACTGTATGATGTTGAGTCGGGGGAGGGAGTGGAGGTGCTAAAGTTGTTTTCATAAAATGAAAAGCTTTTTTTTTCTTGTGTTCTGTTGCTCAAGACATACCTTAAATGTTAAAAACAAGACAGTACTTGCACAGAAAAAATGCTTTTCCGAGTTTTGAACTGAATTTTTGACATTTGTTTTGTCCTTTCATTATTGGACTGTAACAATGCTTTGTAATGCATGTCAAATGTTTTATTAGATACTCAACAGGTACTTGTAATGTATTGTATGTTTTTATATGTTTTATCCTCGGAGTTTTCAATGCCAAAACTAAATTAAGAAAAAAAAAACAGTATTAGACAGTAAATTATAGTTAAACTGATGGTCATCATAAGATTAAAATATAATAGGGGTAACAAGGGCATGTTCATGTAGGTGGCAAACTACTTTATTGTTTTGAGAATGATTCAAGAGGCTCAAGGTAACGAGTCTATAAAAAAAAATTTTAGTGGGGGCATACTCCAATTCATGAGTAGAGATCAAGTGAAATGTAGTTGGACAGCTTCAAATATGGAAATCTGAAATGGCAAGAGTGTGGACTGAGTTTGACATTTCCTGAAAAGTGACGAATAAAAACTGTTGAATATTGGTATCCCGGAAAATGCTGGATGACCCAATTAAAGAGAAAGTGGGTTATTGTTAGTGTTATTGTTTAAATGTTTAAAGAACAAGAAGGCTTAAAAAAAATGAAATATATATAAACAGAAATGTATATTAGTTGAGTGGAGTTCCACTCAACTGGAAGGACAAAGTTTACAACCTACTATCACTGAGTCTCAGCTCCAGACTATAGCAGAAACTGGTTACCGGAAGTGACATCAGGAATAGTCCATTGTCAGAATCTGTAGGTGTGACACTTCAACACCCCCTCCGAAGCTTTTTCTTTGTAAAAGCTGTTACTATCTCTTACGTTTTAGGATCGATCATTAGTGGATCGGTGACTTTCCTTTTCCAAACTGACTATCATGGTTCTGATGTTGATTGGGGAGAGTCAAGATCAAATGTCTTGAAAATGGACTGGTACATTGTTGTTGTCCTTCAGAGCAATCTTGCTCTTGATGTCGCAAATAAAGTTGTCTTTTTCTGCGTTGAGTTTGTTGAATATCTCCTCTGGTGTGGGGAAGGCGATAGTGAATAATGAAAAACGGATTGATATCCTATATAATATTTTGATTGCAGAAATTCCCTCTGGACCAAAGTACCGTAGGTTAGCAACAACAGATGCCAAATACAAAATTATTATGTCTAGATTATTAGTCACTACCTTATGTAACTTTAGAACGCCATTTAAGACACATTTGGTCGTTATAATAAAATCCTACATCCCATCCTATGTGGAACATCACCACCATCGCAACTATCTTTAGAGGAAATAGTTCCTATTTTTCCATCGAAATAACAAGTCCTCTTACTCATATTTTTTTACAAACATAATACGTTTTTTTAGGTAATTCATTTATATATACTTTACTTAAATCTGCGCGCTCTACTGGATTCCCTCGCTGTATAATTTGTTCCCAACTCTTTCTCTCTCTCTTCTCTCTCTCTCTATCTATCTATTTATTTATCTACCGCTCTCTATCTATCTATTTATTTATCTACCGCTCGCATCGAAGACAAAACAACAAATATCTATTTATTTATTCTCTCTACTTAGTATAAGTCCTTTGCCCATTCCCAGTTTAGAATAGAATTTGAAGATAGTCTCCCCTCCCATATTAATCCGTGGAAGTTTTTTTTTTTTCCATTATTTTATTTATTTATTTTATTTTTTTGCTTTTGGTACCCCGCGGTAGAACTTTCGAGATTAAACTTATAATTACGTTTCAATAATGCAACTTGTGAGGTCAGCTTAGGTTTTTAGATTGGGGGCATCTTATTTAAAGGCTAGTTTAGGATAATACCAGACGTATTTAACAAAAAAAGTTTAAAACACGAAAACATAAGAACGTTATCCCATATATAATATTTTGATTGCAGAAATTCCCTTCTGGACCAAAGTACCGTAGGTTAGCAACAACAGATGCCAAATACAAAATTATTATGTCTAGATTATTAGCCACTACCTTATGTAACTTTAGAACGCCATTTTAGACACATTTATTTGTTATAATAAAATCCTATATTTTATTCTTGGAACAACACCATCACAATCGCAACCATATTTAAAGGAAGGAGTTCCTATTTTTCCCTTGTAATGTGAAGTCCTCCTACTGCTCCCAGTCATCACCAGGAGGAATTCTGCACTTTCAACAGATATGGGATTCCACCCTTCTTAACCTGATCATAAACACAGAGACATACCATTAGCTTTCCCTTTTCCGACTAATAAATAATAATGTTTCCCCAGCCATGTTCTGCCTAATCTGATTGGTTGAGACCTGACATTCTTTTATTCTGGAATGAATGTATTGCCTACATAAACAAACACTTCAAAAATTCTCCAAAATGGTGTTGCTCTCTACAGGAGACCAAACAATTGCAGAGATTGCATATTTTATTAATCTATTATATATATATATAACTAAACGTGTGTGTGTGTGTACATTTTCCCACGCAATAAGTCGGTCAATTTTCAGTCTACAAACTCGAAATTTGATATACAGGGTACTGAGATTTGGGAAAATATTTGTAATCCGTTTTCGGCCATAAATTTGGCTGTTAAGGGGTCAAAGTTCAACGATTTGACCTTTGAGAACTCTACCAAATTCTTCTGACAATTTTGGGTCTAAACACTTGAAATTTTAAATATAGGTTCCGTGGACATGGATCTAACGTAATACCTTGATTTGAGCCCAAAACAATAAATGTTAAGGGGTCATAATAGGGGTCAAATTTAAAAAAACTAACGGCTTTTTTTTTCTTTTTTTTATGCTCAATGTACACCTCCAAAAACCCGGGCAACGCCGGCCTGAAATGCTAGTATATCTATAAAAGTGTGTGTGTGTGTGTACATTTCCCTACTCAATATCTCTGTCAATTTTCAGTCTACAGACTCGAAATTTGATATACAGGGTACTGAGATTTGGGAAAATTGTTGTAATTGGATTTTGGCCAGAAATTTGGCTGTTAAGGGGTAAAAGTTCAACGATTTTACCTTTGAGAACTCTACAAAACTCCTTCGACAATTTTGGGTCTAAAAACTTGAAATTTTAGATATAGATTCCTTGGACATGGATCCAACTTAATAACTTGATTTGAGCCCAAAACAATAAATGTTAAAGGGTCATAATAGGAGTCAAAGTTAAAATAATTGACTGCTTTTTGTTTTTTTGCTCAACATAAACCTCCAGCCACCTGGGAGCCTGGCGTTGCCCAGGTGGCTGGAGGTTTATGTTGAGCAAAAAAAAAAAAAAAAAGAAGCTAGCTCCCAGGCTAGTAAATAATGTTTTACGACACATCAAGACATGTTTATAAGCCAAAAATTCTTTTACATTTAATATATTGTAGATGTTAATTGTTCTTATACACTTATGCTACCTTGCTAAATCAATTTTGTTTATTTTTTATTTTTTTTTTTTTTACATGGGGGTCACCACTTATCAAGGCCCAGGAGCCACTCGGGGATAAGGGTTATTGTGTGTACAGTAATCAATGAGATAATAGCGTAGTAATAGTTAGTATTGGGGATTTGATAAGGTGTCATTACTTAGGGGGGGGGGGGCGGTTCATCAGGAATTTGTTTGTGTTGGACTTGAAAACATCCAAGTTGAATTCAGGTGGGGAGGGGGGAACAGGCAATCGGCAGAGAGTTCCACAGCCGTGCAGTTCTAAGAAAGAAGCTATGTTCATGGAATCTATTTGGATTTAGGCACGAATAAAGAGTGGGGAAAATTATTGACAGTGGTTTCAGCTAGTCGGGTGTTTTTCGTGAAAGACTGGCATGGTGGGGCCAGAGAATGGAGCTCAGACGAGCACTTGCCATGGAAGTAACGATAAAACAGGGACAGGCTCGCAACGTCTCTTCTGTGGGAGAGAGGTTGCAGGGAAGAGAAAAGGGCATCCCCCACCCAGTCAGGAAGTCTATTTTGTACTCTGTCAAGGCAGGATAGGCTGTTTTTACCAGCTCCTGCCCAGATGTGGCAGCAGTACTCCATCCTTGGATGTACTTGGCTTTTATACAGAAAGAGAATTGCATCATTAGTGAGATATCTTCTAGAGCAGTAGAAAAATCCCACCATTTTCCCAGCGACCTTGGCCACAGACTTGATGTATGTGTTCCATTTCAGATCAGGAGTAAAGGTCAAACCCAGAAGTTTATCAAAACATGGGGCCTCCCCTAGATGAGAGCCATTCATTTCAATTGATGCCAGATGGGGATCAGAGCGTTTATGATGTAAGGATAGGAGCTTGGTCTTAGATGCATTAAAGGTAACCAGCCACCTCTTCCCCCACTGAATTACGCGCTCAAGATCTGAGGAGAGAGAATCAGAGAGAACGTTGCCATTTACGGCCTTTGATGTGTTGCCATAGATGGTCGTGTCATCAGCATAGATGTCTACGAATGATTTTAGTATGTGTTTTGGGAAATCATTGATGTAGATCAAGAAGAGAGTTGGGCCCAGGATGGACCCCTGAGGGACTTCAGCATTAATACTGTGGGTCTCTGATTTCTGCCCATCAACCACTGCTCTTATGAGCCTATCAGAGAGAAATGATTTAGTGATAGAGAAAACATTTCCAGTTATACCGTAGCTGAAAATCTTGTGTAGTAGGCCTTTATGCCATACTTTATCGAAGGCCTTTGATATGTCAAGAGCAATTGCCGTAGAAATGAAGCCTTTGTCGAGAAATTCACTAATTCTATGTGATATAACTGTTAGCACGTCAGCTGTAGATCTAGCAGAATGGAAGCCATATTGCGTGTCACTAAGAAGGTTATTTCTGCTGAGGTGGTTGACTACTTCTCTATTTAATATGGATTCTAGCAACTTACTCATGACCCACAGGAGACTTTTTGGTCTGTATTGAGAGGGAGATGACTTATCACCTGACTTCTTTAATACAGGGCATACTGATGAGACTTTCCAGGGTGTTGGAAAGCACTTCTCCTTACGGCAACACTTAAACAGTTTGGTAAGTATGGGGGCAAGTTCTGGTTGTAGCTTTTTTAATACTATAATTAGAATACCATCAAGGCCAGTTGCTTTACTGGAATCAAGGTTCTTGATTAGCTTGCCGACCTCACGCACAGATATTTGTATGTTACTTAGCGTGTTGTGTGTTGTAGGAGGAAATACGGGGAGTTGATGGCCTTCGTCGCATAGGGTAAACTTTGCTGCAAAGTTCTTGGCAAATAGTTTGGCCTTATCAGATGCTGATGAGATGACCTCTGGACCATTGATAATAGTTGGGATAGAACGCACGCTTCTGTTCAGGATCCTATTTGCTATTTGCCAGAACTGGTGGGAACCAAACCGCTGCTCAGCTACTTTGGATTTAACGGATTGAGCATATAGCTCTCTTGCATTTTTTATTACTCTTTTACAGTGGTTACTGGCGGTCCTGAAAGCAGCTTTAGTCTCAGTGCATCTATTATGTTGGTAGCTATGGAAAAAGTGATTTCTGTGTGCGATGGCAGCAGCACATTCAGGGAAGAATCATGGCTGGCTGTTAGGTTTTTGTTGGAATTTTTTGTTTATATAATGTTGATGTTGTTACTAAATAATGTTTTGTGACATATGTTTATAAACCAATAATTCTTTTTTTATGCTTGCACGCTAAGTAAATCTTTTTTTAATAGTACGATTGACTAAAAGTATTTTTTTACTCTAAATAAATCTTTTCTGTATTAATAAATCTTAGATGTTGTTAATAAATAATGTTTTCCAACACATCGACATGTTTATAAGCCAAAAATTCTTGTTTATCATATTCTAAATAAATTGACAGTTTACAGACTTCAAAGTCTCCTTCTACATGATTTTGAAGCCTTAAAGCTGTCTATTTCTGAATATTATGTGTGTACGTGTGTGTGTGTGTGTGTTGTGCGTATGTGTGTATGGTGTGTACGCATACGAGTGTGCATGTGTCTGTGTGATACAAATTAATCTAATACTTGCGTTAACCAGACGAAGCCACAGCAACGAGTAAAGCTAATCAAATATAGTCAAATATGCTTCTTTGATCATCCTTAAGCACAGATAAAGCCAGATTTTTTCCCTCAATCAACCGGCTAAGACCAAATCCAGGACAGAGTTAACATCTATATTACACTCAGCTTCTGTTGCCCCCCTTGAGCATAGGAGAGCGAAATTCATTTCTCAACTCCTGTACACACAGTCATATGCATACTTTACCTGACAAAAAGCAACACACACAATGCTTATACTGTCACTTGCTAGTATATACTAAAAACAAATGTATAAAGGCATTCATTTTAATGCCTTTATGCATTTCTTATTTAACATTCTTCAAAAAACACTGTGTCTAATGTGGAAGTTTTGATTATAACTTTTCTGACCCATGGATAATTCACAGCCCTTAAATTAATGACTCAGAGCTCCTCATTTCAGCTAATGAATTCCTTTTTCAGCATGAACACTTAAACTAATGAACATTATATGTTTTCCTATGTAAAACTTTAATTTAAATACATATAAAATCTCTTTTTTTAATGAATTTTTATACTCAGTTTACTTTGGTTTTGTAAAAATTCAGTTAACTAAATATAGCATATGTTTAGGCCCCCTACGCCTAACAGCTGTGTTCCAAAATTAATCATGATCGGTAAATTAGTTTAAGAGTAAATCCCATACAAAGGTTGCACAATCTCCAACCACACCTCTTCTGAATTGGCACTTCATGAGTTCAATGGCAAGGAGAATCCAGGATGATTGGAAACAATGGCAAGATAACCAAAGAGCACATACAGCACTTGGAATTCATAAATGGTCACTCATTTTAATACTGACCATGCTCAACGTTGCTTAACTTTGGTGATCTAACGGGAACTTGTGTGTCAATGTGATTATGCTGAACTAACTTTATATAAATAGAGGTACGTAATGTGTGCTATTATGACAGGTTAGTTTGTATAGTCTTGATTTATACATTATGGTGTGCAATGTAGTCTAATTACGTTTTCATAACTATTTTCTTGTATACTATACAATATCTTTCATAACACAAGTAAAACAGCTACACAGTTGCTTTTCATAAGCAAGTGGTAAATAATTCAACTTGTTTTTAATGCAAAAAAAAATTAACATTTATGAGCAATTTATGCTTATAAATTAAAATATTTTGCAGTGAACGTAAATTACATTGTAAACAAGTTTTTGAAAGTAAGATTAATTTTTATTGGCAATGAAAGTAAAATAAAAAAAATCAATATTTTGTGGCAAGTGAACTATTTTTAGTCTGAAATTAAACAGAAACATAAGAGAATTAATGGCTAGCTATATTTTTACTTACCGTCTGATGTCACTGGGAAAGATTCCAATCCATTTCAGTGCTGGAACAGCAAGTGAATCGTTTTCCAAGGAGCATGACTGCAAATACATTCAAGAGAGTAAAATTAAAAACCATCATCTAAATATAACAACTTCCTGATTGCTTTTCTGATCAGGACATTTTGAGCCTGTCAGGTTGAACATTGCCAATAAACACACATTTCTTCTTAATGAGATTCATGTCAAATCCACGGTTGAAAATACAATCTTCAGTTATAGCAATGGATTATCTATATATTAATACGAAAGCATGTTATTTTTTGTGTCAGACTCTAGGTCATCTAATCATTTAAGTCATTTAATTGTTATGTACTTCCATTTCTTGTCATAAATAATTTTACCAAGAATTCTCCATAAGTTTTTTGGTTTTGATTATAGCTAAAGGAATTCAAGTTATATATATATATATATATATATATATTTTCATAAGTTTTGATTTTGGTTTCGATTTAAGCTAATGCACCCAAGTCAAATGGATATATATATATTTTTTATTTTTGAAATTGCAACTTTACAATATATAAAAATCGATAGAACATTAACTCAATAATAATATATACAAAATCTGCAAGAATTAAAATATCATATTTAAGTGTACTTTACAACTGGGCTTTGCCGGGCGTTTGTGTTAGCTTAGATAAATACTTCTGTAGTTTTAACAAAAAATCTACAATAATATCAGAGTGTCTCCATTTACGCTGAACATCTACAGAATGCCAACATCAATATATTACACATGAATGAGTCCCCTGTGGAATTTTCACAGGTCCCGCTAGTTTTATATTATAATAATTTTAATCCATTTTTTTTTTTAACCTTTACCCCCTCCCCTTCCTCAGAAACAAGGCATATTATCACAGATTGGACCTTTAATGACCAGAAGCCTATCGATAGGAATTGATTATTACTTAACACTTTATCTGTTGTATCACAAGCCCTTGTTGGCAATTCTAATATGAAGTTCAGGAACCTTAAAACCATTTTTGTATTTAGATGCATAGTTTTACTGGTTATATAACGTAAGACTATATAGCTAAGTACACTTACCTATTCAATGTTGTATGTAACCTCTACCTGTAAATCTAATCCCACCATTTCTTTTATTTCTTTGCTTTGTATTTCTTTACATATGCGGGTACTATTATCAATATTTTATTCACTTATTTTAAAACAAATTAATTACTAAAAACAGATTGGCTTTCTCACTATACTTAATGCATACACTATTTCTTCTAACTGTTAGAGGGGGATCTGTCTTCACTCATTTGCTTATTTATTGAGAAGAAAGCTAAACTTTATATAAGTAGGATACTTAATAGTTTTATCCTAGCGGGGGTGCAGAAATACCTGGTGCAGAAAGCAGGGTAGACTTTGGAATTCCCTTCCTGCTACCTGCTTCCCTATACTGATAAGCGGAAGTTTAAATGTAACATAAACAAACATGTTGTTAATCTTTCCGAGGCATGGTCCAATACGTCCAAGTGATGATATGCCTTATTTGGCATGAACAGGAGTATAAAAAAAAAAATTTTTAATTTAAAAAAAAAGTGAATGTAAGTTTGAAGCACATTTGTCTGCAGGTTTAAAAATACATAATATTTATTTTTAAATATTATCATTATAAAGCCCCCTTAAGAAACCAATTGAGCCTTCTTTAGAGAATTAAAAATAAAGTGGTCAACTAGCATAATGCAATATTCCAATGTCAGTCATTGAATACTCTCCCACTGCTTACTTTTCATACCTGTTAATTTGGCATTTATAGATACTTAATTTTCCTCACCCCTTGTGTTAATTTCTGATAGTCTAAAGGTAGAATACAAACCTACCAAGTCGAGGGTAACTTTGTGACTGAGTTTGGATCCTCTGACTGGCAATAATTATCATCTCCTATACTGAAGAGAACGTAAGTACAAAACAGATATGTCTGTAGGTTTATAAATAAGTTTTAATACTTTAAAATATTCTTCTAAATGTTAAAAAGGGATAACTTAAATTAATATTCTAGTGATTACACATTACAATTTATTTCATTGCATTAATGGTGAGAGTCCTCAATGTGGAATCTCATTATTAAAGACATGAAACAAATTATGTGTAATGGATAGAATTGGTCAGAATTATTTCTTTTTAACTTTTATTTTTGCTCTATATTACATTGAGCTCGTTTACTACAGATTTCCTACAGAAATTACTTTATCCATCACGGATCCAACACACACACATTATATATATATATATATATATATATATATATATATATATATATATATAATGGTGTTCTAATACATTATTTATAATTAATGGTCTCCATATTATATTAAAATCATGGTTGATGAAATGAAAGTAAGCTATTCCCATGGATTAAATAAAAGGCTCCATTCGAAATTCCATACAGATTACTAAGTTTGACAAGACACACCTGAAGAAGGCTGGAGGTTACATCAGCCAAAAACATTGCGAGACTAACATCTAGGATAAGAACAGTAGTATGAATAGTCCAAATAATGATTATGTTCTAACGTTTTGATAAAGTCTAACGTTTTAATTAATCAAGTAATCGGTATTTGCTTCAATCTAAGAAATTGGTGAAATAAGCATTGTTAATTCATATCTGTTAATGTAAAAAAAAGAAAATATGCATCATAGTGTTATTAATTGGTGAACTGAATTCGTCCCATTAAAAGCATATGGTATGATGTGCTTTTATTTAGTGCATAAGTAATTCGTTGAGTAAATAGAAATATATTCATTTCAAGAAGCACATGTATGCACGGTGTTATGTACACGTGAGTAAAAAAAAAAAGAATTTCAAGAAAAATATAGTACCTCTACTATTATATAAAAGAAACTTTGGTTGTGTGCGAGTTCGGTCACTATGGACTCCTAAATAGCCGGGCTGATTTTTTAAAAAATTTAACAAATCTACTGCATGTGCCTGGCAGTGTTTTTAAATAGGCTTTGTTTTGGAATGCTTCCGATAAGTATTGATAATCGAAAAAATCCAATAAAAACAGGAACAGGCGATTTTGACTAAAGTTAACGCCTTATATAGCCTAACATCACAAGTGCATTTGAGAAATTTTATGACTTCACAAGCAGAAAGGTTCGACATATAAAATGAACAGAAGTTTTTTTATACGACAGGGGTGTGTTCGAAAATAATGTTTCTGTTTAGAGCACAACTGAACTATGATACATGATTTTTGCATTTTAAACTTTAATTGAAGTACTAAATTATAATAATCTATAAATATAAAATCGAAAATGTGTGCATGTATGTATGTTCGCTTTTTGTGTATGTTAGAGAAAGGCTTTTTTCTGAGAAGCGATCGGTTGACTCACTTCTTCTTAAAACTTTTTATATCACATCTAAATCATAATATCTATGAGTTAACAATGGTGGTCACCTGTCTAATTTGCTCGACTTTAAAAAGATAAATATTCAACATTTTTCGATCGTCACATGTGCATTAAGCTTTTTTGTATAATAAAAGTGAAATTATTCTGGCGGCATCTTTCCAGAATCGTCCGAAAGCAATCAGCTTTGATCAATGTGGAGTTTCTCCTTATATCAGACAATTGCTATTCAATTTGGATAATCCCCTTTTTATGGGGAGCTGTTTTCCCCCCAACATCTTGGGGAAACAAAAAAAAAAAACTGCCTGCAGTAAATAAAATGCTACCCCGCAGTGAAAGTTAACTTCATTAAGTATGAGCACCTGCCAATTCGTAATACTTAAATAAATTCAATCATGTTTCCATTACTATTTCGTGGTGGCCCAGTGGTTAACGCCGCATGTTTTTTTTTTCACACTTTAATTTCCAACTTCAACTCAAGGGTTCGGATTTGATCCTTCATACTTACATACCAAAACTTTTTTTTTTATTTTACCCCCCCCCCCCGACACAAACACCCGGGTGTTTTGATTTACCCAAAACCACACATACCTCCAAACACCCGGGCAACGGCGAGTACCCCCAGCTAGTATATAATATAATTGAAGTACTAAATAATAATAATAATATATAATTTAATTGAAGTTCTAAGTAATAATATATCTATATAATTATAAAACTCAAATGACCTTGTAATGATGTATGTAACCCACTTTCTGGTTTACGACATCCGGTTGCGCATGCGCGCAGGATCTGCGCACTGAAATATTAACGTTATTATTTCGAAATTATTATTTAACATGGGAAGAGTGGGGTTTAAAATAACTTGAACGTAATACAGAAATGAACGATGTAAAAAAAAAAAAAGTATTAACAATTGTTTATTTGGATAATTTAAACGCAAAAAAAAAAAAAAACAATTGGGACACTGAAATATTAACGTTATTATTTCGAAATTATTACTTAACATGGGAAGAGTGGGGTTTAAAATAAACAAAAAACAAAAGAACAATTGGGACGCTGAAATATTAACGTTATTATTTCGAAATTATTATTTAACATAGGAAGAGTGGGGTTTAAAATAACTTAAACATAATACAGAAATGAACGATGTAAAAAAAAAAGCAGATATATAAAAATTTGAATTTAACTATAATAAGTATTATAGTATCTGTTCAGCGCACATTTACCTATAAGTATTGCTAACCACTTATAATTCAGTAACTGTAATTATTTTTTCAAAAATAATCAATTATAATAAACAGAACGACTCATAGAAATCTATCTATATTCTTTTTTCATTTTAATATACTTTCATAGAAATGTTTCTGTTACGCCAAAAAAAAACTATTTTATTACATCACAAGTGTCATGCTCATACCTGAATTCCATAGCTAATATATCATACTGACCCAACGGGTCACGGGTAGTCTAGTATATAATATAATTGAAGTACAAAATAATAATAATATATAATAAAATTGAAGTACTAAATAATAATCTATATATAATTGAAGTACGAAATAATAATAATATATAATATAATTGAAATGCTAAATAATAATAATAATATAATTGAAATACTAAATAATAATAATAATATAATTGAAATACTAAATAATAATTTATATATATATATAATTGAAAAACTAAATAATATTTAATATAATTGAAGTACTAAATAATAATCTATATATAATTAAAGTACTAAATAATATAATATAATTGAAGTACTAAATAATAATAGTTAATTAATAAAAAATAATTTTATAAAATCAACAGTAGATTCTCTACAGTGCAATGTAAACTAAAATGTATTGTGGACTAAGTCACTGCGGGAAGGCATGTGAAGCTTTCTCCCAGTACATCACAGTGGGTTCCAGCTGGAGCAGGTAATTAATCAATTTGATTGAAAAGTGAGCAATTTCACCAATTTCGATGGCAAGAGAATATGGGAGGGTAAAACTTTTGTCAATCCTCATTCGATCTTCCAGTTAGTAATATTTAGATGATCATTGAAAAATGTCTCCATATTACCAGTATATTTGACAGAATAAGTATTTACTGAAAAATGGTAAAGCTAAGTAGATTATATGGTGGAATGATAAAATTGTCACCCTAAATGAAAACAACACTACAGCTTTATTTTAAAAGTTTTATTCAAAAAATCAATTCAAGTAACTTGATTATGTAGTAGAGCTGAAAGATATTCAATGTAACTGCCTTCAACCTCAACCTCCACCTCAATGCAGGTCTGAAACTGAGGGCATGCCTTTTCTACAAGTGGCAGCATAAGCTCAGCAAATACTCGGTGGATGGTGGCGATCAGGCTGTCTTTAGTATTGTAGGAGGTCATGTTAGTAATGTTCTCGATGTATGACCAAACGAAATAGTCCAGTGGATTCAGGTCGAGGGAGGAGGGGGCACAGTGAGAGAAGGGTATAAAGTCATAGCACTCCTCCTGAAGCCAAGCCTGGGTTTTTTGGGACTTATGGGCCAGCACCGAGTCCTGCTGCCACCTGATTGCACCAGGTGATAACCACACTCTTCAGTACATTCAGGTACATTTTGGTTTTAACTTTCAAGCTGACTTCGAAGATGTGAGGTGGCATGATGTGGCCCTCACTTAAAACCACACCAAAGACCATAACCGTGGCCAGAAACTGTTTTCATCACCCTGGACACATCCCTGTTATTTGTGGCAATCCAACAATGGTTCTGGCTGTTGTGCACCTGATCCTCGTCTGAAAAGAAACAGAGTATGTTTGACTTTTTGGGATGTTTCAGTTTGTTGAGCAACCTGACGAACTTGATTAGCCTGAGATTCTTTGTCTTCTCAGTCAAGATCTAGCTTGTCTGGTGCCTGTAAGACCTACACTTCAAGTTCTCCCTTACACATACATTCGCAATTGTGTGTGAGATGCTTAAATCTCTGGCAATCTGCTAAATAGGCCGCTGGGGAGTTTCATTAATGATTGTCCGGACTTTTTTCGATGAACTTCTTGGTCCTTGACCTTAGGCTTCCACTCCACTACCTCCAAAGCGTTGTTCGATGCATTGATCTGTCTGAATTTGCATTTTGAGAGTGCTGGCAATGGTCCTGTTGTTGGTTCAGTAAAGAGCATGAGTTGTAAAGCGGTGCATCTCCAATCCTGCTTGTTGAACATTGTGTCACTTTCAGACATGACGGAAGGCTCCTATCACTTTTGGGATTTGTACACAACTGGCCAACTAGTAGATGATCTGCAACAAAAAAAGGAAACTGGTTTTCATCAAACAGAAATGGAATCATGTTGTCTTTTCTAGAGTGACAATTTTATCATTCCACCCTGCATTTTGTTGCAAAGAATATGGTAGCCCCAAAAATAACAAGCCAAAAACTATATGGTTCCCCAACTGATTTTGGCTATTTTCCTAATTTAAACTCTTGGCCTGATGTAAAACATTAGGGTAAAACAGCCAAATGACACGGTTTCATGACAAACGATGCATTAATTTGAATTTGGTACCATTCAAAACCCTTATTTAGACACAAGTATGAATTTTTAGAGAAAAATAAAAATTAGCGACAAAAGAGGTGTTTTTTTTTACCCCTAAAACACCATGGGGCTCCAGCCCCACAAGTTTCGCTGGTTAAAATATTACATTTACAGATGTATATTCATATGATCTTGCTTTTGGGTAATTTTCAGAAAAATCTAAGGGTCGGAAAAGACTCTATTGTGAGAACAGCTAATAAGATGAGAGCAATAGTTCAAACAATCAAAATTAATACCAATCCTCATCTAAAAAAAAATTTTTTTTTAAATAATTTATTTAATCGGAATGCATTAAATTTATAGAAATTTTGTTCAAATGAAAAAAAAAAAAAAAAAATTTGAAAATTTTAGAAAATCGAGTAATGCTGATAATTTTTGTTATTAAATGAGAAAAAAAATCAATAATTTGCCGGATTGTCACATTAATTCCTATTGCAGTCGCATAAATTCTTTAGAGTGAAATGATTTTTTTCAAACAAATTATTTCTACTTTAAACCATGTTTGTAATAATAAAAATGATAACTTAAAAGAGTAAGTTATAGCAGGTTTGGCACTTATGTATGACACAGGCCGAGATACACAGTTGCCAGACTATGATTATTTTTCAAGGTCAAATGGTGAAGAAAAAAGGCCAAATTCAAAAAAGAAGTCACACTTTTTACAGTAAACAGACAATTGGTGTTTCCATATTATTCGAGCGAACGAAATATTGAATTTCACATAAAACAAATGGTACCTACTTAATTGTCATGGCAAAAATATTAACATATCTAAAAATTACGAAAAACGAGATAAAAAATTAATTATTAATAAAAAAAAAGAAAATTTTTGAAATTGGTGTTTACAAGCGAAATACAACAAAAATAACATGTACTTTTGCATTTAATGACCCCCGCGCTGAAATAATAACGTTAATATTTAGAAACCTATTATTTAACATGGGGAGGGGAGAGTGTTTTGTAACTATTCTGTACTTTCACCTTACAATTTAATAAAACTTGTTAATACTATTTAACAAATAGCACGGGTCGATAAATGGAAAAGCACCAAATAACATTTATTTTATCAAAATAAAATCGTAAAAACATTTATTGTATCAAAATATAATATAATAAAAATGCATTACACGGGCAGAGTCATTTTGTTTTGCTGGGTTTCATTGAACGACTGATAGGCGAAGCAACTTTTCAACCTAATTCAAGAGTGACAATAATTAAAACTATATTTTGTTATAGTTTTACTTTAATTCAAACAATTTTTTATTAAAATTCTATTTTTCTCTTACAGCGACTTCTTTCCGTAAAATTGTTTGGAAAAAACAAGAATTCAATCATGCTTCAATTCAAATAATTTTGGAAAAAAAAGTCCAATGTTGCTTTAATTTCTATTAAAATTCTATTTTCTTACGATGAATTTGCGTTAAATTGTTTGAAAAAAATCCAATGTTTCTATTTACTTACCTCCCCACGAGGGCAGAGTTAGACACAAGGTCGGCTTTTAATGTGGGGAAAGAACAAAAATAAATATTTCCTCAGTCTAGAAGGATTTCTCCCTCACTGAGGACAGAAAAAATGATGAGTAGTATCAGAACAGATACTACACTTTGCTCCTAGCTAAAAAGGCCAAGCAATGTTGCTTTAATGCAGAAAATGTATTGTTTTGATAAATGTATTAATAATTATATTTTGATACATTTTTATACAATAACTTTACAATTTTCCCAGGGTCGTTTTCAGATGTATATCATGTGGTCTTGTTTTGGGGTAATTTTCAGCAAAATCTAATGGTTGAAAAATATTCTGTGCCCTGAAAAGTGTTATTTTTGCCCATTTTCACCTCTTTTGACCCCCTGAAGATGCAACCAGAATGTTCCTTCCAAGTGTCAAATATTACGTTTCCAGATGTATATGCACATGATCTTGCTTTTGAGTAATTTTCAGCAAAATCTAATGGTCGTAAAATATTTTATGCACCAAAAAATGCTATTTTTGACCATTTTGACCCCTTCTGGCCCCCTAGAGATGCAATCAAAATTTTTATAAAAAATCCGAGAATGCTACATTTCCTCCCTTGCCTAATTTCAGAAAAATGTAATGAGTAGTTATTAAGAATTTTTGGAACGAACAGATGACCGGACAAGGGTGAATTCTAAGGTCTAAATCCAACCAAGTCGGTGGACCTATTAATCAGCCGTAATTGATACTTTCAACTCTCTCTTAGTTGTCTATATATTTCTCTTGCTCTCTTTCTTTCTATGTTGATTCAATCACTCAATATTTCTTTATGTCTCTGTGCACATTGAGAGAAAGATTTTCCTCTTTTTTTCACTATAGCTATCTAATTTACATCTGTGTTTACACCACAAGCATATATGTAAAATGCAATGGAAAATAAGAAGTCTCTTTTATTCTATATGACATAAACAATAATATGTAAGATGAAAAAAGTAAAGATAAAACCAATAAAAGTAGGAGCACTAAGAACAATACCCCCTCCCCCCAAAAAAATAATAAAAGAGATTGAAATCAGAGGAATGGCTGAGAAGATACAATGGATAACAATAATAAAAACAGCTGAAATATTTAGGAAGACCCTTGAATGTGGAAACTAATGCACATGATCTACAGGCGCTAGTCGGTCATATAGAAACTGCCACAGAAGTAAAACACAAAGAAACACTATATGTAATCATGAAAACTGAAACAGTAGAATTCTAAGTTAAATCAAGGCCACCGAGAATAAGTACAGGCCAATGAACATGACAGCGTGACGTCATTACCAAATCATCCTGTATGTGTACGGTGCCTAAAGTTTGTGTTCAACCATTTGTGTTCATTAACTAATTAAATTTTAATTAAAGTTTTGATATGAACTAAAAATAAAGAGTACATTAAATTTTAGTTAACATATTTTCTTGTGTTTTATCTTATAAATAAATGGGGAACATGGACCCTGCGTAAACAGGAATTTTATTCAATGATAGCTCCCTGAAAGCGTTTTCTTTCACTTTCTTCGTATATATCTCAGACTTTTTTTTTTTAAAATCATGTATGAATTTATTTTTTTGAATTTTTTTTCGTTTTTGGGGGTAAATTTAATTGATACTTTTATTTTGTGCTTTATTTTATTTCATTTTAATTTTTTTTATTATTTTCTCCACTAAAGGTTTTTATTTTTTTGTTAAATTATTGTTTCATACATATTCAAATAATGCCCCCCCCCCGCTTTTTAGCCACAAATAGTACCCGCAAAAAAGTTTTTGTGATTAAATAAACCAAAGAAAACCTTTTGCACATGCGCTTACAGGGAGCAATCATTAAATAAAAACATCGTTTACGCAGGGTCCATGTTTCTCATGAAGTACGAGTAAATGTTGTACGCACACTGCTGAAATAACATTATTTAGAAAGCCATTCTTAACAGAGGGAGAGGCTTTTTAACTATTCCACACTTTCACCTAAAAATTTAATGAAAAAAACATACCATAAAAATTTAATTTAAATTGGAAATACTATCTAAAATATAGCACGGTGCGTACAGTGCACAAGCACCATTATTATTATTATTATTATTATTATAACAATGATAATAAAAAAAAACATGGTGTAGATGACATTGACTGGTGCCACATCAACTAGTTGTGAAGGGTAAGGGGGGATGGAAAGACCGAGGTGGGAGAGTACTAACCAGATCTCCACTGGAAGTTCAAATCTGGTACCTTGGGGATGGGGGGGGTCTGAGGAGACTTGTTGTCACGCGGTCTCCAGCAAATACCACAGGTTACTACCAGTGAGCGATCACTGATGATGGCCTGTGAGACAACTCATAATGAGTGAAATAATAATAATAATGTCCCTCCCAAATTTACCACCATCCTGATTTAATATCGTACATGTTTACTATATTTTCTTAGTTTTTAACCAATGTTCACATTATAGTATGATTGCCTTTTAGTAGTTATGTGAACTTCATTTCCATATTCATGTATTCTGCACTGATATGAAGATGAAGACTATAGCGGAGTATAGGATTCCTAACCAAGTAACTGATGAAAATATGCTACACATTTTAATGAAAAACATGAGAAAAAAATGAATATAGACGAACAGAAAACCAAAACTTTAAATGTAATTTCTATATTAAAAGTAATAGTTATTGAAATATTTCAACATATAATCTTGTGGGGAAAATCCAGCTCCCTAATAAGGGGCATTCTGGATAGGAACAAAAATAAAAATTGTCTCAGCCATGAAGGATTTCTCCTCCACCGGTCGAGAACAGAAAAGGTGAATTGTAGCATCAGAACAGATACTACTACACTGTGATCTTGCCCCGAAGGCCAAGAATTGTTTGTATTTTATGTTTCTTTAATTGTTTGTTCCACAAATTCATAATTCAGTTTTATCTGTATTAGATTGTATATTGTTTCAAAATTAAGTAATTTTACATAGATAATATTCATATTTGATATTGAATAAAGTTTAGTTTTATTATTAATCGAATTGGGTGCATTTCTTTTTTTTTTTTTTTTCTTTTTTTAACATGTTTTAATGCTCTTTTTAAAAATGCCAATATCGATAGTAACAGTTCGACAAATCTTACCTACACTGTCTGCATGCATTTTTCAGTTAACAGTCCCTTCTATATCTCGGTGGCCGTGGTTAAACCCCATGTGCCCTCACCTTCTACCGCCCCCCCCACCTTTTTTTTTAAGTGTCACCATAAACTGGTGCCATACCTAATAAGTGAGAAGGGTCAAGGAGGATAAAAAGACCGAGGAGAGAAAGCACTAACCAGCCATCCATTGGATGAGTGCTAAGAGGACTGGGACCTTGGGGAGGCTTATTCCCACCCAAATCCCAGTGAAGACCAATGGTCGCTAACAATGAGAAATCAGTGGTAAAGGGCTATTGCGATAATGCAAACGAATTTGCAAAGGATGGAAATCTGAAGAGACTTGTTACTCAGACTCCAAAGAAAACCATAGGTTGTTTTCAAAGAGAATTCTTTGATGGCCTGTGTGAAAACTCCTTGTGAGTAATAATGGTAATAATAAAAGATAATGTAGATGATAAAGATAATATAGAAAGTAAAGAGATTATTCTTTTTAGTTATGCAGTTATGCAAGAGGAATGTCTTAAGAAATACGTCAAAGTTTATGACTTTTGAATGACACTAAAGTAGAATAAATGATGCTAGACGTTGTGACCCAATGGGCCACAGGTACATCTACTATCTAAGACAAATATCAATTTGAACAAAGAACAATAATTGTAAAATTAAATCTGGTATCATGATATTTCTCTAGAATGAAGCACATATCAAGAAGAGTTTCAAAGAGGAAGCTGCAAAATAAAATACAAGACAGTCAAGTATCATAGTTAGAAAACCTCCTTGAAGCCAGACAGCCAACCAATATATATTGTCATTGTTCCGGCGAATTTATCTTGGCCCAGTAATATAAACAAGAACATTACAATCCACTTGAGTTGAAGTGTTTCGTAGATTTGAAACAATGCTGCATCTTTTAAAAATGTTAATATTATTGAACTCTGGGAAATAAAAGATCCAGGCTTCATTAATTTCTGAACATTTAGTGTAATTAAAAAAACAGTTTTAAACATTGCATTTTATTCTTCTTATTGCTAATATTATTTTAAATAACACAATGGAAGCAATAAAAAATAGTAAAACATATTTCATAAAGATTTATATGTTCATGAATTTTTTAGATGATAATTGATTATTTGGATTATTCAGACTATTCTCCTTATCTCACAATGTTTTTGTTGATGTAACCTCACAACCTTGTTCAGGTGTACCTTGCCGAACTCAGGAATCCCCACAGAATTTTGAACAGACTGGCTGATAGAACAAAAGCATGCATGGATTAAATAAAAGGCTCCATTCAAAATTCCGTACAGATTCTTGAGTTCAACACAAAGATTTTTTAGCTCAACGAGATACACCTGAAGAAGGTCGGAGGTTACACTGACTGAAACACAGTGAGAATAATATTCAAGATGAGAGCAGTAGTCCAAATAATACAAATTCAATTTTTTTTTATCATTTACTTCCTTTTCAGGAGGTTAGGCACAAAGGCAGGTGGGATTTTGAAAAATCAGAGCACTAGAAGTATATATAGAAGCCTATAAAATGTCTTAGCAGCCCTGTCGGCATTCACGGATAGAGAGCACCTCAGGTGATTAACAAAAACTAACTCCTTTGCAAAGAGATAAAGTAAAACTTTGGAGGATGAATCTCCTAAGACTATATAGAAACATACCTCAGCCTAACATAAAGTCACTAGCAGACTGATTGTCGAGTACGTATCGTTGACTAATATGAGCAACACCAACTCAAGCTGAGTCAAGTAGGTATTATTTAAAAAAGGGCTTTAAGTATACATTGTATTTTATCATTGTTTCAGACAATACAATGGAAGCAATTAGTAGGTGCTACCTGCCTCCACCCACAGAAAGACATGATCTAGAGTTGGAAGGTGGGGACTGAAAAGCCAGCACACAGCATGTGTATGCACTTTGACCATAAAATATGCCTGGGTAGCCCAGTCTTCATTTTCTAGTTGGTGGCATCTCAGGCTATTAGGATAAAACTAACCCTTTCTTAAAAAGAAGAAAAACATGAGAAGGTGAATCTCCTGGAACTCTACAGAAGTTTACCTCAGCCAACAGATTGAAGCTTATCATTTACTCAAAAATGACCAGCCCCTGCTGAACTCATTGTTTAGAATGTATCTTCGACTTCAAAGCCATAAGTAAAACATATTTCTTTACCAAGTTTCTTTAAAAAAATGATAAATACCACAATATAAAAAAAAAACTATTACATGTAATAAAATAGATTGAAACTAGCAGGACCTGTGGAAATTCCACAGCGGACTCTTTCATATGTAATATATTGACGTCGGCATTCTGTGAATGTTCAGCATAAATAGAGACGCCCTGATATTATTGTAGCTGTTTTGTTAAAACTGCAAAAGTATTTATCTAAGCTAGCAGGGACACCCGACGTAGCCTGATCGTAAAATATGCTTAAATATGATATTTTAATTCTTGCAGATTTCATATATATTATTATAGAGTCAATTTTCTATCGATTCTTATATATTATAAAGTTGTGATTTCAAAAATAAAAAATATATCCATATGACTTGGGGGCATCAGCTTGAATCAAAGTCGAAACCAACACTTATGAAAAAAAATAAATATATATATATATATAATTTAACTTGAGTTTCTTCAGCTATATTCGAAACTTAAACCAAAGAATTTTTGGTAAAATTATTTCTTAAAAAAATAGATGACTTGAGTGCCATCAGCTATAATCGAAACCAAAACTTAAGAATTGTTGGTAAAATTATTTATTACAAGAAATGGAAGATCATAACAATTAAATAACAGTCACTCGGAAGGAAAAAGATGTAAGCGTGACACACAAAATAACACACACGCTATCATATGAATATCTAGATACTTAATGAGGCTCTAAACATCTTAATATAAGATGTTTAAGATTAATAGAAATCCACTGTTAAGAAGCACGGTGAAAATGAAATTCAAAACATGACGGTTTAAAGATCAATTACATGCAATATTTTTGTTTTGGAAATAAATATTTATTTAAAATTTCTAATTTTCAACTTATACCAAAGCCCTCATCAGGAAGGTTTAGACAATACTTTTCCTTTTGTTACTAGCCATGATGGTGTTTGGTATATTCGCTAGTTGTTGAGGTTTTAGACTGAATGATATAAAAAAAATACAAAGTTATTCCAGCAATGTATTTGTACCTCCTAGAGTGTGCAATTTATTCTCAGTCTCATTTGAAACAAAGAATAAAACAGAGATATGACTGTGAATAACATGCATATGTACACCATGAAAGAAAGCCTATTTAAACCAAACAGCTGTAAACATGATTAGAAATATGTGCCGTAATCTTCAAGTGACTGTGTGACTGTTTCATAATAGATCACTTACAGTCACGAAAAGAATAAAAACTACAAAAAACAGCCAACCTTTCACATTTATTGCCTAGAAAAATTCATTTGTACTTTGGTAGACGTGTCGTGATGGAGAAATTTGATCCAACCTAGACATTTGACATAACATTACATTTTTCTAATGCTTATAGAATCATCAGTAATATTTGTTATGCTAGCAGAAATACAAACAAACATAATAAATTATATTGAAGAATAAGAAGATTAAATTATGTAAAACTAGCTGGACACCCGGCGTTGCCCTGACATACAATACATTTAAACATGATATTTTAATTTATGCAGATTGCATATGTATTATTATAGAATCAATCTTCTATTGAATATTATATATTACGAGGAATAATTTGCTTGGTGGACTAATTTGCAATAAAAATAAAACAAATGATAATGTCGTTCACCAAATCCCGTTTGTGTTTGTTTACAATGTAACATCAACTGATATTTGGGTTTGATAATCTTAAATATAGTTTTTCTTCTGTTATAGATTTAAAAAAATAAAAATTTTTACAGGGGAATATTTTACGTTACACTGACCAGTGTAACGTAAAATATTCCCCTGTAAAAATTCTTTTTTTTATTTTTTTTTTTTTACGTATAACAGAAGAAAGACTATGTTTATGATCCGATTTTCGATACTTATCGGATGAATTTCTGTACAAAACATATCTAAGAACGCTGTCAGATATATAATTTAGCTTTGTATGAAATTTGCAGAAGGTAGGCTCAGTCGTTTTAGAACCTATGAGGAACTCACATACACAAAATGACTTTTCTATAACAATAGATACATAGATAGATTAGAATTTCTTTTCGAAATACAGAATTAAAACAAAGATTTACAGTAAACAATTAAAAAACAAACTCTATATAAAGTTAGGTATATGTATATGTTGATATATTTGTATGTACAGGATTCAGCCATAAACTAATTACCCGATTATAAATTTTGGAACACCGCTACTATCATGGATGGGTAATGTGCAACGTGTTAAATTTACTTTAGTTTTGTGAAAAGGAGATAAAAAATTTTTTATGAAACTATAACAATAGGTATTAAACATCAATTAATAAATATTGTAAAAATTTCAATTTCCCTGAAATATTTTAACTTGATTTTAGGAGCATAATATGGACACAACCTCCCATTTTAAAATCCAGATATTTCAGGTTTGCATTAAATTTGATCCATAGTCATTAGACACAGATTAAGCCAGGTTTCTTGAATTTCCAATTTCTTCTTATTCTTAAGTCTTAAACTGAAGAAGGTGTTTTTGGGTTGTTTTTTTTTCTACAATGCCAACTATGATTTTCCCTGCATCGTTTTGTTAAACTTAAATTATGATTACACGTTAGTGTGTTTGATTTTGGATTAAGACTGACCGAGTTAAAGGTAAAGATTAAACCATGCAGATATATGTAATCTGTATATATGTAATATGTAAATATGTAATTGCCTTCTTTATTACATATTATACGTTGGCAATTGATGTTCCGGGATAAATTTGGAGATGATAATATAACCAATAACAGGAAAAGAACTCAGCCATGAGCCTACATAACTTCATTTCATGATGTAAGAATGGATCCAAATCATATTTGACCCTACTACTTACTACTCAGTATTGTTTGAAGTAACTTTTATAATTCAAAAGCTATTTATTTGATTTTCACACAGTTCTTGAACCTAAAGAGTAGAAATTTGCATCCTGAATTACAGAGAAAATATATTCACATAGGCAGGTGCAGCTTATGTCTCCAAGAGAAGATAGAAATTTCAGTATTTTTCTGAATCAGAGAAATGAATTCATTTTCAAGACATTCCACTTTCGGACATTTTTGGATTTTTTTTATGTTGTGGTTTCTTTCCTGCATACAATGACATGCTTAACCGCCAGCCTTTGTGATATTTTTGATCATTCTAGAACCCCTTTATTGCTTACAATATTCCCCCCCCCATGTCTGTTTTCTTCATCCTTTTTTCTCCCTACCCCAGAAATCCTTATTCACTCTCACTCCCCACTTATTTTATATACTTTTTAGGGATCTCTTTAAATATTTTTGGGATAAAACCTTTTTCTTCTAGAAAACCTTTTAAAGTATGTGTGTGTGTGTGTATATATACTAGCAGTTGAACCCGGCTTTGCTCAACCCCGATGTACTGTTCATAATTTTTTGTGCATATGTATATATATATATATATATATATATATATATATATATATATATATATATATTAAAAGGTTTGACTCATGTCCAGGTAACCTACATCTAAAATTTCAAGTATTTAGACCCAAAATTGGTGGAGGAGTTTGGTAGAGTCTGCAAAAGTCAACTCTGTAAACTTTGACCTCTTGGCAGCTAAATTTTCGTCCAAAAGCTGATTAAAAAGCTTGCTGCACGTTTGAATATCCTTTATATAAAATTTCTAATGTTTAGACCCAAAATTGGCTAAGTAGTTTGCTAGAGACCGCAAAGGTCAAATCTTTTGAACTTTGACCCCTTGGCAGCCAAATATTCGGCCAAAAAACCGATTAAAAAGCTTGCTCTATGTCTGAATACACTTTATGTAAAATGTCAAATGTTTAGACCAAAAATTGGCTGAGTAATTTAGTAGAGACCGCAGAAATCAAATTTTTTAAACTTTGACCTCAATTTTGACCCCTTAACATTTATTGTTTTGGGCTGAAATCAAATTAAAAAGTTTGATCCATGTCCAAGTGACCTACATCTAAAATTTCAAGCGTTTAGACCCAAAATGGCGGAGGAGTTTGGTAGAGTGTTCAAACCATTGAACTTTCACCCCTTGACAGCGAAATTTCTTGAGAAAACCGATTAAAACGATTTTCCAAAACATCAAATCTCGAGTTTCTAGACAGAAAATTGGTAGAGAAATATAGACACACAATTTTACTTATATAGATATATACACCTTTTATCTAACTATTGAAGTAAATTCAAATCCTTTTTAAAGTTTTTTTTACTTTATTTTTTACTTCTATCTTAATTTTTATTTCCCCATCTTTATTTGCATTTCAATTAGTTTTCCTTTCAATCTTTCAACTTAGTGTTAAAACATCAGCACCTCCCCCTCCCAGTCATGTTCAACCCCACACTTGGCTTCTGTTTCTCCAGCTTTTCCCTAGGATCCCTTTCTCTCTTAATTCTTAGCTTCAGTATTTCACCCAAATTATTTCTTTCAATCTTCTTAAATTTCTACCCACCCCCAATTTCTGCCCTGTTTCTTTTGAACAAATACCTTCCTAACAAATCCTATATGTGTATCTTAAATCTCTTGAGTATGATAGCAATAGTTGAATTTATTTGTGATTGTTCAAATACCAACCTCATTTGACCTATATATCATCTACAGCTCCCTTCATATCATCTTCCTCTCTGCCCCTAATCTACTCAGCCAATTCAATGTCATATCACCTTGCCACCTCTTTCACTTCTTTACCCTTGGCTGATCGATGGTTGTTTTAACGCTGTGATATTTAAAAATTAGTATGAATTTTTAGTTTTATTTCCAGACTTGGGGAGGTCAGTACACTGAAATAGTTATCCTTATAACCATAAGTCATCTACAGACTATTTCGCTGCATCACAGCTTTTCAATGCGATTAGACAATAAAAAAAAAAAAAAAAAAAATTGAAAAAAAAATAAAAAATTAAAATAAAAAACAACCCTAAACAAAATTCATCCCAAAGCAGCAAAACCAAAGCTGGCTTACCCGGACACTATAAGCAAATTCGGCATATTTTATTGATTTGAAAATATAGATTCTTTTTTACCAATTGTCATAAAATTTTAACAATAGTATTATAATCTTGAAAAAGTCTGCAAATTTCCATGTAGTTTCGTCCTATAGAACCAAAGATATGAGCATTTCAATATTTAATTTGGTTATGAGTGTATATGTGTGTGTGTAACCTCAAATATTGACTGGATTCATTACAATTGTTTCTGTGGACAGAAAATTTAATGTCTGCTTTGTCAGATGGCGAAAGTCTTGACTTTTGCCATCTGACGAACGAAGCAGACAATAAATTTTCTTTCTGCGGAAGCAATTGTAATGGATTAAGTCAATACTTAAGGTTGTAACATAAAAAAACATATTCAGCTCTACTAACGAATTGAGCACTTTTCTCCTGTCCCCCCCCCCATTTCTACCTCTGAATATATATATATATATATATATATAATACAAAGCTGGATGTGTGTGTGTCTGGTCACGAATAGGCTACTATATGGTTGACTATTTAAAAAAAACAACTGATTACATATAATGATAGAAGATGTATCGAGACACAGGAATGGGTATGTTTGATCTGGCAGAACGGTGGTTCATTAAAATTGTGGGGTCTGCGTTTGCGCCTGGTCCACAAAGTATGGAAATAAAAAAATAAAAAATAAAAAAAAAACGTTTACAAGTGTTTTTGATATAGATGTACATAATAATACTTTGATAAGTATGTTTTAACTTAAATAGGGATGGTATAATAAAATTGTGGGGCTTGCGTCCGCGCCTGGCCTCCATAGAATGGAAATAGGCACAAACTTTAATAAAGACTTTTCATATCTATCTGCGTAAGTATACTTTGATAATTATGTTTAAGTTTGAAGAAATATGGTATAATAAAATTATGGGGTGTTCGTTCGCACCTGACCTCCATAGAATGGAAATATATCACAAAGTTTAACAAGGTTTTATAGATTCACAGAATATTATGATAAGTGTTTCAGTGTGAACAGGTATGGTATAATAAATTATGGGGTTTATCTATTTTATTTTTACTTTCATCATATTTTGCTTTGGTTTTGATACCCCCTAAGTGGAAGCTATCTCTTTACAAGCCTTCCTTTTCATAACCTATCATACTTTCATAAATCAGAATCCATTTTCTGTAGGCTGTTTTTGAACCCAGTCAACGACGGGTACTTTTGCTAGTATATATATATATATATATATATATATATATATATATATATATATATATATATATATATATATATATATATACACACACACACACACAGTAGACTCCCGGATACGGTGACCCCAGGATAGAGTTTTTTTCAGATTACGATGTGGAATATGATGCTTTTCCATCCCCTGGTTACAGTATTTGCCTCACTTTACAGTGTTGTTTATAATTTTAGTTAATTATATACATGCGTATTATATACTGTACTGTATTTTGTTACCAATTTTTACTGCCATATCCTGGGGTTCTACTGTATATGGATATACCACCTTTTTTGGTAATTTTAAAAGTTCCAAATCTCAGCGACTATTGATAAGAATTTAACAAATGAAGGCTTGTGGGAAAGCTAATGACCTGAATTGTGTAATGGTCTATGTGACATTTGCCCTTAAAGTCACACATTAAGGGGATCATCCATCATCCAGAGCCTATGTTTGGCACATATTTTACAGCTATAAAATGTTTCAATCGTAGTCCTTTGTTTTCCTAGTTTTGCATATGAATTACAGAATATCTGATATTTCCCCCCAAATCTCTGGCCTTGATAGAGAGGAGACTAAAACTCATTTTCTCATATGTCATTATCTCTGCTCTTTGATTTTCATGCATAAAGTAAATTTCATTATGTATAAGGATTATTTGATAATGGAGATATTCATAATTGTACTCTATTTCCAAAAGAGGGGAGATATAACTATTTTCAGATCACTTGAAACCATAGCAGCAAGTTTTAGCTTCCTCTCCATCACGGCCAGTGGTTTTGGGAATATATATATATATATATATATATATATATATATATATATATATATATAAGGAATTCAATAGAAACTGTAAATTAGAAATTACAACAATTTATTATTCAACAAGGAAGACAAAAACTTAAAATTTTTCCTTATTCTATGGAGTTTCAGAGAATGGCTATTATCCTCAGAGGAAAGTAATTAGCAAAATGATATTCATAGGCAGGCTATAAATTTTGCTGGTTAGCACATAAATTGAAAATTATAAATTATGCCAGAAGTCATATCTGTATGAAAGTTGATAATGCAAAAATACATGGATTAAAAAGATATTTCAAATGGAGTCCAAACTCGCTGAAGAAAAATAGAAAAATGTGGTACAATCCAATGAAAACATGGATTGGTCAGATATAAAGATGCACATGAAATAGTCCAGTAGAATTAGTGATGATCCAAGTGGTTCAGCAGTAAATATGAATAAATTTCAAAACTGAAGGTGGCATCTTAAAATTGCGGTAGACGATTTTTCCACCAAGTGAAGAAGTTGTTATTGGTCCTCTGACGAGAGAGAAAAAAACCCTGCCTGTATGCTTCCATTAGCCGATGAAAATTAATTTTGAATATATATATATATATATATATATATATATATATATATACACACACACACACATATAAAGCGTGTGTGCATTTCTATTTCGTCACTTCTTTTTAGTTAAATTCTCTATTAATTAAAAATGGAATACTTTTTTTAATCTCTTATATGAACTGAAAGCCCTAAGAAAATCAAAGCACAATAGAAGGCTTTGCAGTTCACACAGTGCAGATTTTAATTACATTTTTAATTATTGTTTTAATAGGGTATTTACTTTTTACTTAATAATTAGATCATTTTTTATGTTTTTTTTTCATTATTGACATTCATAATTTTATTATTGATTTATTTTTAATTTATTCTATAATTTTTGTGAAACTATAGCTAAATTTGAATTCATGTTTATGAAATAATTAATGCAATTTATTTGCTTGGGAAAAGTATTTTCTGAGTTTTATTAATAGTTTATTTTTATACTAGCGGGGAGGGGGTACCCGGTGTTGCCTGGGTGTTAAGAGGTGCTGTAGTAAGGAACCACCGGGGGGGGGGGGATCAAAACAACAGTAGGCAGCCCGAGTGAAGAGAGGTGTTAAAAAAAGTAGCAGTAGTAGGGGAGTGGAGAGGTGAGGGGGGGATCAAAACAAAAGTAGGAAGCCCAGGTGGAGATAGGTGTTAAAAAAAAAAAGTGGTAGCAGGCAGGCTTGAACCTGTAACGCGGAGGAGGAAAAGAAAGTAAAAAAAAATGTAACGTCTTAGCTGATGCATCCATTGCGAAAACGGAAGTCGTGAGCATTCAAATTAAGGGTAGTCAATCCAAAGGAGACAATGACTTTGCAAAAATGTTGATGAAAAAAGTGACCCCTTCTTGTAAAGAACGACCCAGTTGACAGTGAAAGAATTGTTTAGGCCAATTTTGCGATATTTGTCATCCGAGAGACCAAGCTTTAAAACGATACCAATTTTGTCATGGTCCGACACGTGTGTCAAAAATTTTTGTGAGACATACAAACACATACATACATACATACACACATTTGCCTTTTTTATTTGTATATTTATACCATAAAAAGGGTTAAATAATATAATTTATTTTTTTTTATCTATTTTGTGTTTTTTATGTTCTAAAAAAGGTCCAGATCTCTTGTGAATTTATTTAATGACAAGATCAAAGAATATTTTCACTCACATATTTTGTATGTAAAACGAGTACACTCGTCATTAAAAATGATAGAAAAAAATTATGGTTTGCCAGTGTTTGTACTTACCATCTAGACATATTACTAAAATATTTATACAAAAATATAGGATTGCATCAGCATTTTTTGCATACATAAATTATTATCATTTCTAATGACCTAAAGAAAGAAACGCCTACTGTTGATTTTTTATGATAGAAAGAAGAATTTCTTTTTCAATTCATTTCAGGCATTGAATTAAGTTTGAGATGGATGTCTGACTTATTTGCTTTCTCACGTCCTCTCATCACTTGAAATGGTTTCACCCAAGGTCTATACTCTTGTTAGGTTGGAAGGGTTAGGGTTATATATCTTTCATAACTCTGCATGTAAAATGGTCGGTTATCTACAAATGGAATCTTTGATTCCTTTAAAGAACTTTTTTTAAAACGCATGAAAAGTTTTTACTTTTACTCAAGGGATTTTTTTCTTTCAGAAGTGATCTGATGGTCTTTTAATAAGCTGTATGAATGAACCAACTAGTAATTATATTTTTATTCTCAATTGTTTGTTCCTGCATGAAACAATTGTCAAATTACATTGAATTATTTTGATCTTTGACATTGACCTTAAAAAATGGTGTGCATCATCCCACGGTCAGAGACGATCATCATGTCAGGTTTGGTCATGATCGGTCCAGTAGTGTGGGCTCATATACATAGACCTTGACTTTTAATCTTTACTTTGCACAACCCTTAGGTGGGGGACCATCATCATGCCAGGTTTGGTCATGCTACTACTTATATATATATATATATATATATAGATAGATAGATAGACACAAATAAATACAGATTGGCCTTTATAGAGTGGAGGATATTTAGATATTAAAGTATTATTCTGTAAGAGTTTGAAAAGGATGAAAACAGAATCTGTTCGTTCATATAACTTGATACTTTATTTAGGCTGACACCAGTTCTGTCAGTTGTCACTCAACTTCAAGGGAGAAACTGAAAGAGCTTATAACCAGCTTCACAGATTGAATTAATTTTAATTAGCATGTATGACATATGCTTGGCTGCTAATTAGAATCCATTGAGTAAACAATGATTGATTAATATTTTTTCTTTTTAATAATACTAATGTGTTAATTTAGCATATAAACTTAGATTTTGATTGAATATAAATGGCAAAATGGTAAAAAAAAAAACTCCATATATTCAAGGATTGTTCCAAAAGTAAGTCTAATTTTTATGTAAAGGAGGTATTCAGATATTTGTGATATTTTGTTAAATTTTAATAATAGATATTAGAATTAATAAATATTTCTCAAATTTCATTTTTTTTAGTATCTAAAGAGATTTTAAGAGGCGTTTAACTCCTGATTTGAAAATAAAAGTATTTAAGATTTGCATTAATTTTGATCCATAGTCATAAGACACCAATTAAGCAAAATTATTGGAGTAAGGATTCTAGACATAATGTTCAATATCAATATATTTTGATTTGCATTGAATTTGATCCATGGTCATTAGACACCAATTAAGCAAGATTCTTTATGACCCTTTCATCTTAAGTATTAAATTTTTAAACATTTTCTAGAATCGAAATTATGAAATAGATTTAGATCAAAATTGGGATAAGGATTGTAAATGTACCGTAGTAAATGTTAACACACATAGATCAAACACGTTGTCGACTCAGTCACAAAAAAGACAAAGAATAAGAAAGAACTTCAACTCCATTTTCAATATTTTAAGAAAATAATTTTTTTCCTTATTCTCCACCATGTATGACTTCTCATTACAGTTGTGACGTCATCCACACCTCTAACGTGATCGTCTTCTCTAATGTGCTCTCTATTTTTTATAGTCATCTTTTTTCTTATTCCTTACCGTGATGTAATTTCACACATAATGTTTATAATCACTAGATCTGGATTTAAATCTCTGTAATAGAATTATACATTGCTATAAACCTGTTATAGTCAGGAAAAGAATATCACCAATCCTTGGAGGAGTATATTTTTAGAGTTAATTTACATGTGAAATACTGTAAAATCAATAAGATCACAAAAAAAAATATATATATATGAACGCATATTTCCGATTTAAGTTATCATGTAAAGCTAAGTTAGAATCATCAAAAAATAACAAAAATTAAAAGATTACGAACTCTTGAATCCGAAAATCTGTCACATTTTTATTATACGCAGAATTTCTATCAGTTTTGATCAATTCCTATTGATGATTTTCTGTGTCGTCTGATAATCGACATGAGTCAGAGATGAAAAAAAAAGGAGACTAAAAATTTGAATGCTTCGTTTTTATTTTTTAAATTTTATTTTTTAACCTACTAATGCCCAATTGAAAATTTCCCTTCAGTATTAGGTGCTATTATTAAGCCGCATAAAAGTCGAAACGTACTTCCTGTAACAAACAAATGCAAATTAAAAACCATTGATAAAAATGGTAAAATCTGATACACGTCACATTTTCAGAGAAAGGACAGTAATAGTTTGGCAGTCGAGATATTTTGAAATATTTTGCTGTTATCGAGTACTGGTTCTTTGTAAACCATTTTTGAAGTTATATAATTATAAGTTACATTACATAAAGATCTGACATGCGCACTTCGAGTAGGAATGTAATTTGCATGCAAATGAAAAAGAAAAGCCTTTTTTTTTTATAAATTAAATTGAAAAATACCCGTCCTAAGATAGGTAAAATGAATTCCTTGACCCCCCCCAATTTTGCACTACTTTTATATCCTATTATGAAGATTTAAATAAATAAATAATGCAACTAGATCTTATGTTTAGAATTCTTATTCGAATTTGGAACAAAATCCATTACATGGTTTTGATTCTAAAAAATTCCTCAAATTTAATGCTTAAGAGGTCTTAAAGTTAAAAAGCACAGTAGCTAACTATAGTTGAGGACGACCCAAGGGTTCTGTCTTCGTTAGCTGCTATGGTATAATAACGTTGACACATCGGTTACTGTTACCACTGTTATCACTAAAGTTAAGCAACGTTGAGCCTGGTCAGTACTAAAACGGGTGACCATTTATGAATTCCAAGTGCTGTATGTGCTCCATGCTTATCTCGCCATTGTTTCTAGTCGTCCTGGACTTCTCCTTGCAACTGAACTCAAGGAGTGCTGATTCAAGAGAGGTGTGGTTGATGATTGTGCAACTCTTGGCTCACAATTACACGGGCAACTACCCTTACAGTGGGTATCCATTGTATTTTGAGACTGAATGGAGGTGTTTTCTTTACAACCAATTGTAGAGGAGGGCACCACTCTATTGCCAGAATTTTAAGTCTTTTGTATAACTCGACAGAGGATTGAACCCCAGTCTTCCGGACTATGTTCATCCATAGATACGTGTTTCGGCACTAAAGGGACTCCTCAGCATGGCTGACTATGACAAACCCACCATCACATGAACAGTAATCGAGTGTGTAAACCAGCATGCCACACTAAAAATAATAAAATTAACAAGATTCTTTCTCTCTCTATATATATATAAGTGACCATGTCTGTTTGTGTCAGGAACGGTCTCTACCAAGCTACTCTGTCAATTTTTGGTCTACAGTCTTGAAACTTGTTATATAAAGGATTGGGACCCGTGGAACATTTATAGGTTTAACTGCATTATTTTTTAAATTTTTACGTGGGTCAGTTGGTAATGGATAAAGCTTGAGGGCTACATGTTTTGGTTTTGATTCTAGCTGATGGCACCCAAGTCCTATATATTTTTTTTTTTATTCAACTTTTGAAATCGCTACTATATATTGGGTATAATATAATAATCAATGAAGTATTGACTCTATCATAATAAATGCGAAATCTGCATGAATTAAAATATATTTAAGCATATTTTATGACTGGGCAGTACATCCCTCCGATTATGCAAAAATAAATAAGGGCGGGATGCAACCATTTCAAGTGTTTACGGAAAGAGAGAAAGCAAATAGCAAACCAGACTTTTCTCTTCATTCTCTGAAATGAATTCAAAAAGAAATTCTCTACTTTATTTCCATAATGAGACATTTCCTTTTTTCCCTTTTTTCTATACCGATTAATACATTTTTTCTTTGTTTTAAACTTTCCAGTTTGAAACTTCTTCATTCTTTCCTTCTTTTCTAACTTTACCAATTGTGGTGTTATTTCATATGAGTATTAGTATCAAGACTTGCAAAGCATGATTCTTTTCACAGAGAGTGTACACTTGTGTAAATGTATGCTTATAGCATATGCCATAAAGCAAGTTCCTTGGCAATCAATCAACAGTCAATAATTTCAAACATCAAAGATGGAAGGTAATCTCTGCTCATATCACTGATTGCACACGCGAACAAAATCAAATGTTACTTACATTATGTAAGGGTTTATTTATCTTGAATTATACAATAGGAATATTTTTATTTCATCTAGAATGATTGTCCTATTAAAAACGTCATAATAGTAAAATAATACAGTTGATAATCATTAGTTGAATTATAACAATTATAAAAATACAATTTCATGTTTGAATCTAGGATAGTTAAGAAACAATCTTATTGATTTGAACTGAATATCAATTTCATCATCGGTTTATTGTTCGATTTATATGCTGGCATGTGTTGGACAAATTTAAAAACTTGACTTCCAAACTAAACTATATCTGGTCACGTTATTATCTTTCTTTCTTTCAAGTCCATCTTTATCAATTTCTCCCCATGTTTTCTGTGACCTTCCGTTTTGAATTTACCCTGCTACCTCAACCGCTCTACATCTAAACCAGGAACTATCATCTATGTTTTTCAATTTGACCATACTATCTAAGTCTCCTATTCAGCACACATCTTTTTATACTGTCCAGATTTGATCTTTCCTTCAAGTCATCCAGCCTAAGCTTTTCTTTAAAATTCACATTACACATACATCATATCATTCTCAGATCATTTCTCACCATGCAACACATATCCTGAACCCTTAATAGTCAGGTTTCATTTCCATGCATCATCACACTGTGCACACATGCCTGAAAGACTCTTCTCTTGGTTGACAGTGGTAATGCTCTGCTAGTTAATGATGACAAAAGTTCCCTTAACCTACTCCATTCACTGCTAACTCTCAAAATCACACAAGCACCGACTCCTTTCTGTGTTCTAATAGTATCACCATGGTAACAAAACTTCTGAACAACCTCAATAGCATTGGCATTTATCAACTTAGTTGTTTGAAGATGTTTCTCTGATGGACTATCAACCGTTTTTTTTTTTTTTTGTTTTTTTTTTATTGCTGAAATGCGATAGTTGTTAAAAACAAATCATTTATTAAACAAAAGCTGTTATTTTGCCTATAGCTGATAACTTTGAGGAAAGGTTAAATCAGCAAAGTATAGGGGAGAGGTGTGCAAAACTTTTGATGCTATGACCATGTTGAAAGTATGAACAAAAGTTCTTAGGTTAGTAGATGTAGAACAGTTGAGGTAGCAGGGAAGGAAATGATACGGATGTATTTGAGAAAAGGTTGCATAAAGACTTAGCTTGAGATAGGTTAGTTTGGAAGTCAAATTCAAAAAACTGTCAAACGAATTGACGTTAAACCAAATATGATAATAGCTAGGAGGGGATAATTCATACCTTTTCCAATTTTATTGTAGTGTAAGGGAAAGAATTAGATTTGATCTGAATTTTGCGCAGCCAATGACACAGTCTGGCTCATTATCTATTATACTACTAAAATACCTTCCTGTTGTAACAGAGTACCAGTTTACTGTAATTTCACCTCTGTGTCTTTTATAGAGAAACTAGCCTGGGTGGCCGGCATTGCCCGGGTGTTTGTTGAGCAAAAAAAAGTTGTAGCAAGCAGGCTGGCTCTAACCCGCAACGCGAAGGCAGAAAAGAAAGTGGAGGTGTGTGTAAGGGTGTTGGTTTAGTAAAAAAAAAAAAAAAAAAAGTAATAAGCAAGCTCGAGCCCGTACCACAAAGGAGGAAAAGAACATGAAAAATTAAAAAACAAAAACAAAAAACGCGACATCTTTGCTGTTGCGCCCACAACCAAACTGGAAGTGACGTAGGTTTAAATTAAGGCTGGTCAATCCAAAGAGGGTATGACTTTCGAAAATATCGGTGAAAAAAGTGATCCCTTCCTGTAGAAAAGTACCCAGTTGAGGGTAAAGGAATTAATATTTTTAGCCAATTTTTTGATATTTGTCGTCTGAAGGGTCAAGCTTCAAAAGGATACCGATTTTAGTGAAAATCCGTCGCCTCTGTCGAAAGTTTTAGACATACATACATTTAAACAGACAGGTGAGATTTATATTATAGATTATAAAAGTAAGAATTAATCTTGTTCTTATTCAGCGAAAATACTTTAGGATGAAAGAAAACAGTAAACAAATATAAACCCAGAGGAAATCACATAATTAAACATTTATTATTTTTTAGAGACAGAAAAAGAGAACAAAATAGAAAGAGGGAAAGTGAAAGACAGGGAACTCCATTTAGAAATAACAGTAAACAGATATAAGCCCTTAGGAAATCTGATAACTAAACATGTATCAATGTTTAGAAAGAGAGAGAGAGGCAGACGGAGAAAGAGGCTGCTGGAGGAGACTGGGAGGTGGCAGAGAAAGTAGGAGGAGAGAGAGAGGGGGGGGGGTTCGTTTTGAAATAACAGAATGAGGGTCACAGCAGTTCAGCAATTCTTTACAATTGCCAATGCTAACTGAATCGGAAGGGTTTAGCAGAAAGGGAAAGTAAATATTGTGGATTGTGTCACGCCATTACAGCAGATCTCTGCAGCGAAATGGATATATGGTTTATCAAGCAACCATCTTGTAAACCACGAGTGCATTATAATAACAGTCAGATTACATATTCGCTTCATTCGCTTGTAAACCAGGCTAGAATGCAATATTCTGCTACTAAAGGTTATACAACAGAAGTACCCTTCACTTTTTCGTTGTGAAAACTTTTAAATGTGAAACAATTATCGTGTACACTATTGAACATTTTTTGAAACGCTACAGGCAACAGTGATACTGAGTTATAGGTTTGTATTAAGACTGGCAAAAAAAAAAAAAAAAAAATTCTCAAGAACAAAAGTCAGTAATTCTCAGAACTGGTTAAAAACCAGAATTGGCAGATGTAGAACAGGACATCCTTACTTCCATTTCCATGTTTTTTTTTTTTCCTGTTTTCTTTTCTTTTTAATCTCCATTCTTATATAAAAGCAATTTTGTGGGAGTTTCTTCCTCATAGGTTCTGAAACGACTTCGCCTATCTTTTGCAAATTTCATACAAAGGCAATTTATATGCCTGCCAGTGTTCTTAGATATGTCTTGTGCAGAAATTCATATGATGAAAATCAAAAAGATCCAATCTTAAAATATAGTCTTTCTCTCTTATAGATAAAAAAGAACAATTTTTACAGGGGAATATTTTACGTTACACTAGCAAAGGGAAATAATAAAATCTCAGCAAAGTATTTCTTCTTACAAAAAACGTTTATTATTATTTGGATATATATCTAAGTGGTAGAGCATTCGACAACAGATCAAATGATCCCCTGTTCAAGTCCGGGTGTACTTCACCATTTTATTTTAATTTTTCCTTATTAATGCGTTCAATTTACAATGAAAGAAAAGGTCACATGCAAATCGCTGCAAATCATTTCTTAATTTGCATATTTTAAAACTAAACATTAATCAGAAGTGACTTTTCCAGGACATTCGTCGTCAAGCCTAAATATCAGCTGACGTGATATTGTAAACAGACACAGACGGAATTTGATGATCGACACTATCATTATTATTTTTTAATTTTTTTTTTTTTTTTTACGAATTAGTTCACCGGGAAAATTATTCCTCGTAAGATGTAAGGATGGATTCTATAATAATACATACACAATCTGCAGAAATTAAAATATCATGTTTAAGCGTATTGTACGACCGGGCAACAACATGCGTCAAGCTAGCAAATTCATATAAATTAAGATGTTATTAGAAATGTAAGAAAGCCAAAAATGATATTCTTTCTGTTTTTAAAACAAATTGTTTATGTTAAAGAAATAAATGAACAAGCTTTCGTCTATATAAGATCCTTCTCTAAAATATATATTTTTTAAAACCATTTTTCTGTCAAAGATATAAATATCTTTCAAGGATGGGAGACCGTCAAAGTGGTGACTGTGAAGAGTTTGATGGTCTGACTGTATATTTTGCTGCCATACATGGCTTACATGATATATTAATAAAAGAAAATTATTCTCTGTTGCTTTATTATTATTAATAAAAGAAAATTATTCTCTGTTGCTCATGCAGTATTTTTATAAAATAAAAATACTGCATGAGGGACGTTCAAAAAAGTTATACCTCCTATTTTTTATTCCACCCGAATAGATTAGAGGTAATTGTAAATTGCATTATTATGATGACTAAACTTATGTATTCATGACCTGAAAGTTTCATCTCTCTGTTGCAGATATTGACGGTGTGAAACTCTAAGAAATCAACAGAGATGCGTCATGGAATTCTGGCAAAAGTGCATTGAGAATAGTGGTGACTATGTGGAAAAATAAATTCTGGAGCACAAAAGGTAGCTTATTTCAATGGTACTACTCTGATCTTTGTAGTGCTTCAACTTTTTGAGTAAAAAATTGGAAGATTTATTTTTGGAATGACCTTCATATTTAAGGCTCAAGTACAATTCTCAACCGTACCACAGAAAAAAAAAACTCTCCCAAACATCCATCCATTCAGCGCGTCCGGAGCCTAGATCGAACTCACTATACAAGTTTGTAGTGTAATTCAAATCTTTTCGGTAGCTGAATACTTGATGCTTCGCCAGAGTTATCAAAGGTATTTTTTATTGTCAAAACCAATATGCAAATTAGTTAACCTTGCAACTGATATCACATATACATAGGAAGTACACAAAAATGGTGTGCTTATTGGGTAAAGTTGAATTCACTTGCAACAGGAGTTTTGACTTAATCATTAGAGTGAGATATGTGCCCAGTCTATTCATTTAGATGTAGTTGTTGTTTATTTGCCAATAGTCATTTATTATGCCTTCTTGGGCATCTCTTGTTTCAAATTCAAAAGAAAAAATCTCACAGCATGTATAATATGAATACACAGATCAGATTCTCCTGAAAATTTCATCAGATACCTCTACCCCAAAGTGTCTGTAAACGTATTTTCTCCTGTTATTTTTTAATCAACCAACTTTATAATAAAACTTAGTTATTTTTAAACCTTATTACGTAAATGCTCTAAAGGCATATTATTTGTGCAGAGAAAGATATTAAAAGAAAACATGAGATGAATATTTATGGTATTCAGATAACATTTGATCATTTCGTTAATTAGAAAATTGCTTAAATATTAATCAAACATGGATTTCTGTTTTTGTTTTGCCAATAAGGAATAAGAACCAAATAAGATAATTTTCTTGAATGAAAAATGTTATAATTAATCAATGCAATTTAAATCCTAGTTGCCTCTTATTCTATTTTAATTAAAAGTTTTATACATGTCAAAAATATGCCTATTTCAAAACCCAAATGTTGTTTTTCATTTTCTTAAAACATGTGAATTAAAGATATAGTTGCACTGGCATCTGCCCTGGACACTCTGGTAGGCAGATGATGTTTTGCTGGCCCCAAAGAAAAAATCTGACCTGTACCAACAAGTCCACTTCTGAAAGGACAGCCTGGTTCAGTTTGGTTTATAGCTGACCATAAGACAGGATATTTAAAAACGAGCATGACATTACCCAAATTGAAAACAGGATCTTCCATGAACACACACCTTTAAATATTTTAGTGATAACAACATTCTCAGTGAAATTGCGGCACACATCAATGTGATGTAGCTCAAGTTTCGTACCATCACCAGCATCCTTTGTGACTGTAAGATTAGCGACTGTATAAAGTCAAAAAATCTACCATACTGTTGTGAGATATGCAGCTTTGTACAGTTCCAAGCGCTTACTGACGAGGAAGATGGAGCAAGGATGTTCTTATCTCTTGCTGCCAAATATGATGGGGATAGGAGGGTCAAGTATCAAAGCCTAATGGCTAACCCTGGTTGGCCTCTGCTATGGCTGGAGCGTCATTTCCAGACACTATATACCATTGTTTGCTTCTTCCCGCTTGGTGTGTAAATGGGTTGAGGGACTCTTTTATCCTTAATACTAACCTACTTTTTACTTTTCTTCATATTTTTCTATATGATTCCTCTTTTTATTTGTTATTCAAACCTGCTCTTAATCAATAAAGGGAGTCGCCCCATCTGCAACCTGAGGGATGAGCGGATCTCTTGAGGAGAGAGAGCACACTATTTTTTTGTTAAATATTTGGTCAGGGTATACTTCTAATGAAAAATATCCTCATGCCATAATCTCTGGAAAGTATCTTCATGTCATAGTCTCTGACAAGGCCACATACAGAGAGAGACAAAAAACACCTGAGGGTTGTGTCTAGTAGGCATTCAAGTTCTCTCCAGTAGACAAGTTCAAAATGCTGTGCTAAATGTCAGGAATTACACTTCTCAACCGAATCTGCAATGAGGACATGCAAAGGTGCTACATCATCGCACCAATTGAGGGCAAAATGAGAGAACGTGAGCAGCTCAGATGTTCCAGACATGTGCAAAGGGCCAACAACAACATTTTTGTTAAACTTGCCTTTGCATTAGAACTCATAAGGAAATTAATAAAAAAGAAAGCTAATGATGAGATGAGCGTACACCCTGCACAAAGATTTCTGTAAAACTGACCTTCAGCAAGACCAAGCTAGTGACCGTGTCAAGTAGAGACAAAAATCCATCATTGCAGACTCTGACATAGATTGGGATTAAGACAAAAGAAAATATACAAGGTATTCCAAAAGTTTTCAAGTCCATATATCTGCTTAAATATGTAAGATGAATGTGGTGCCATTTTAAAGCTAAATGCATAAAGTTTTCTGTAATTTTGCTATTGCTTTTTTTTTTTTCTTTTCAAATACAGAAATAGTGTTCACTCAGCTATAAAAAGCGTTTTGTGTGCTTGGATTTACAAAAACTGAATCATGGACACTTGTTCAACGTGCATTTCGCAAAAAAAAATATCTCACACCCTACGATTTTTTTTATTTGTGGGGATTTGTGCCTCCCATTCCAAAAGACGTGGATGAGCTGAAGGTCCAAATAACAGAAGCTATTGAACATTTTGAACATTCCATGAAAATTTGAGATTACAAGCTTTCTGAATATACCACATGCGTTTTTATATCCTTAATAGTTCTCGAGATATTCAATGTCAAAATGTGCCCAAGACTTTTGGAACATCCTGTATATACATACGAATGATGTAATAACTCCACATAGGTTTTGTTATAATTAAAAAGGTTTCTTAATTTCTTCACATTTGATGAATAAAAAATATATACTCATGGAAAACATAAAAGCATGCAAATTATAATTTTAATATTTCGGGCACACCTCTGCTCTTTATCAAAAATGTTTTTTATGATAAAAGCAAACAGGATTTTTTTTATAAATAACTACACGTCAAATACCTATATATAATATATATATGTGTGTGTGTGTGTGTGTATAAAAGCAGCATATTGTATACTACAATATAAATAATATACAAATATATATAAGCATATTATATATTATAATAGATTATTTATATATATATATATATATATATATAAGCATATTATATACTATAATACATAGTATACATATACAAAAGGATATATATATATATAAATATTATATACTATAAAATATATTGTATATATATATATATATATATATTATAAAATATATTTTAGTCATCGACATACAGACCTGTTTCGTTGTTTCACAACTCATCAGTGCCGCTAGACTAACACCTATCGCAAGCCAAGGATCGAACCTAGAACCGTCGTAATGACAGTCGGCATTTCTACCCCCTGACTATGGAATCGGTGGCCGAAATTAATCTGTCCGAATGTCTATTTAAATAAACATCCGTCCGCCACTTGTAGAGGGCTCAAACGTTTGTTTGTAAACAAACCGCGAGCTTCGCATTTTTTCAGCTAAATTAAGTAGCGAGTAAGATAATTTACGATAGTGCTCTACCCAATAGGGGGGGGGGCTTTATAAAATATATTTTAGTCATCGACATACAGACCTGTTTCGTTGTTTCACAACTCATCAGTGCCGCTAGACTAACACCTATCGCAAGCCGAGGATCGAACCTAGAACCGTCGTAATGACAGTCGGCATTTCTACCCCCTGACTACGGAATCGGTGGCCGAAATTAATCTGTCCGAATGTCTATTCTATAAAATATATTGTATATGTATATATATATATATACATACATATACATACCATAAATATATATATATATATATATTATATACTATAAAATATATCGTGTGTGTGTATGTGTGTGTGTATATTATGCAAGCCTATTATAGACAACAAAAATAGTTTATCAAATATAAAATGTTGATAATGTCACAAAATATCCAAATATTTGTGTCTGAACCGATGTAAAAAGTAGTGTTACAAAATAAACCACGTCAAGTGCATTTTGTGCTTTTGTTATTTATGATATCACGGAAGAAAGTTTAAATATATAATGAATACAAAGATTGATTCTATTTGTTGGCATGAAAAACTGTCACATTACAATGACAAGCACGTCACTTTACATATCAATGTTGGAAAAGTTGACATCTACAAGAAAATATTAAAAATGCATAAAAATGAATAAATACCACAAAGTCAACATTAATAGATATGATGGAGCAAACAGTGGAATAAAGAAACAAAAGATATCGGTTAAAAAAATAATAGAATTTGTTTCTAAATCTTTAGAGGTGCCAGATAATCTCTGATTCAAAATTAGACCATAAAAAATAATTAATGAGATAGACAAAGAGATGTCTAAAATAAATATGCATGATTGTTTTGCAAAGACAAATGAAAAAAAAAAAACATAACATCAATGTTTAGTGCATTTTAAGTCAGGAAGCCAGCATCTTCAAACAGCCTAATCTGGTAGCACAAGAGATATTTTATTTAGACAACCCAGGAAAACTGTGCACCTTGTAATTTTGCTGAGTTGTAAGTGTGTATGCTAAATGATGTCACAAATGGTGAATGATAAGAAAAATAATGGAAGGAGGCAATTGATATAAAGAGAAGGCAGAGAGAGAGAGAGAGAGAGAGAGAGAGAGAGAGAAGTATGAGTTTGTTTTGTTTAACAGCATTTCAACCTATAAAATAAGAGACAACGAAATAGAGTTCCATTCTATATTCAAAAGCAACTTTATTTGTCATCTTAGTTAGTAGCGTGTACAAACGAGAAACGGGTTAATAGCTGGAAGTGTTCTTGTGTGTAAAGATAGAATATACTGTGACTTGTTGAGGAGAGAAGAGTTCCGTTTACATGTGTTTATAGCTAGTAGTCATCAGGATGAAGGAGGACAGTTAAAGGAGGAAGAAAGAACAAAGTCTCCAGTGTATTTAAGTGCATTTACTGCTTTTGGGCAATACTGAATATAACAAAAAACACAATTGTCGCTATATATTTTCCAAATTTTTTAAAATTCATTTTTCTATATATCTCTAAATATTTGGTCAATCTGTTTCCAAGCGAGTAGATGAAAATTCTTGTAATGGCGGATGTGAGGCAGTGTAGGTGATGAGATGGAGGACAGAAGTGCAGATGATGAGGATGGATTTGGGAGTAGCAATAGAGTTCTGACAGAGTTGGTTTGGGGGCTAATTTCTAAAAAACAACCAAACACATAACAGCATGTAAAACATGTTAAACTGCTTTTTATTGTTTTATAATAAAGGTTTGTGTATTGTATACTACGTATAAATTATCCCTTTAGCAAAGAACAGATTTATTTGGTTTCATTGACCATGACTCATGAATTGCTGTAAATTTAACATTTTGAATACAGTGTTAATGTTATGATTCTGTTAGTAGAATACTCATCACAAAATGGTTAAAATCCCCTGAACAGAACAGTTTTGCACCAGTTTTATGACACCTTAAAGTAAACAGATAATAAAACTAAACCTTGGGGTTAGAATCCTTATTCCAATTTTGATTCAAATACATTACATGATTTAAATTCTAGAAAATGTCTAAAACTTAAAGCTTAAGTTTTAGAGGTCTTAAGAAAAAAAAATAATAATTCAGAGTTAATTGACTATGGATACATTTTAATGCAAATCTGAAATATTCGAATTTTTAAATCAGAGATTAACTTTATATAGAGATATTAAAAAAAAACAACTAAATTTTCATATGAAATCTATTGTGAGTCGAGGAGGACAACAATGTGCATGTGCAGAATAAAAATTCATGCATGTTGATAACAATTAAAATATAAAAAAATAAACGAGACAAATTAAAAAGAAAACAACAGATGAATATCTAATTATGACATTGTGATTAAAGAAACATTCATTGAAAGAATGAAAGAGAAAATAATTATAAATATCCAGATGCTCTATTTCAGTCAAAGGTCAAGGTTATTATTTAATTTATATTCATAATTCAGAGTCTTCTTTTAAATAATTGACAATTAAAATTATCAGGTTTTGAAAGAATAATTTTAACTAATATCATTTGATCTGGTATAAAACTTTGAGAAAAAAAAATCAATATTTTTGATCACTAAATATAAAATATAAAATATTGCATAAACAAGCCCTCGTTCTAAAAATCACACAATTTAGTTTTTTTTTAGTTTTTTTTTTTTTATTATTTAATCAACTTACAACTACTTAATTTCTGCACATTTATGTAAGTATTCAAAATTACTTATAAACACACCTATGCAATTATAAATAATTTAATTTAAAATATTTATTACATTAAAAAATGAACAATTATATCACTTCATTTAATGTATGAGAAATGCTTTAACCAATAAGAATAATTATAGAATTATTACTAGGGCTATGACAACAGCATATTCTTTTAATTGTTTTGACTCTTGAGTGTGTATCCGTTGATATCTTATATGCTTTTATATAGACTAATGTGGTTCTTGGTTGATTAACTGTGTCGGATATATACTCGAGAGTCAATACAATGAAAAGAATATGCTGTTGTCATAGTTCTAATTATTACACACAGATCTAAGGTCTTGTTTAATTCATATGATGTTTCTGCTAAATTTGACTTTCTTCAAATAGTTGCTACATATTCGGAGTAAGTAAAATTGTACACGTCATTATTTACATGGTGGATATCTTAACATAAACATATCTATAACTAATGGAGATTTGGTACCGGTCTGTCTGAAACAAAATTATACTTATTGTACTATCTTTTAATGCTTGGGTTGGTTTATTATACTATTTCAAATTAATGTACCATCTTGCAATGCTTAATTTTGCGGGTGAGGTTGTAGTATCTATACTGTTGTTATAATACAATCCTCTTCTTTTTTTTTGGGGGGGGGAGAGTAGTGCAGTATTTGTTCTGTTGCCATGAAGCCTTTCTCTCAAGAATTACCTCCTCCTTATTATCAAAGAGAGGGGTATACTAAACTATATGTTCTGTAGTTATGACACCATCTTCTCAGGAATTATCTTATTTTAATGAGTGCAAAAATCGACTCAATTCAATTTGACAACGATTCTTTCACAACTACTATGTTTATACTTCATGTGATTTTCATATTAATTTCAGTTTGGCTATCTATCTATATATACATATACACTGACATGACAGAGAAGAATAGAAACTAAGATAAATATTTTTCCTAAGATTGATATATGCTTATTTATATTTGCTGATAAGTATAGTACTGAATTAAAATTAAAATTGCATCAAACAACATTGACGCAGGCCACGAACCAAAGGAGCATCAGATCTATTAGAATTTCTGCGAGGATGAATCGTAGGTCAACATGAAGGTGGTCTCCATCAACGCAAAATAGCAAGAAATCGTTTAATATACCTTTCTACTGTCAATAGAGTGATCGTACAATTCACAAAGTATGCACAAACCCTTCTCCAGGTTGCCTTGAGCCTTCTGAAAGAACCTTGTGTTGATGTAAAGCCTCAGATATTACAACACAAGCTAGTGTCAGTCCCAAAACAACTGTCAAATATCTTCACAAGCTGGGCTACTATAGTAGAGCTACGAGAAAGAAACTTCTTTGTCCTGCCAATATCAAGTGGAGAAAAGATTGGGCTAGTAAGATGGTGGAGAGACCTATGACCTTTGGGACCAATGTCATTTTCTTTGATGCATCACACTTTGCATTATTCCCATCAGTGGAAGGGTATAGGCATGGAGGCTCCCTCAGCAATAGTTTGACTTAAAAAAAACTGCAGCCAACGCTGAAATATGTAGGTTTCTCGGTCATGGTATGGAGGGCAATTTGGAGAGCTGGTCGTTCAGACCTGGTGGAGTGCGAAGGAAATATCAATTCTGCTAATGTTTCAATATTACATGAAGGACTCTTCCAATATTTTCAAGTGGTAAAATGAACCAGGTTAACTCCCTATTTATGGGAGACGGAGCTCCTTGTCACTCTGCTGAGCCAACACCACATTGATTTAGCCAAAATGGGATTAACAAACTTTCATGGTCAAGTCAGTCCCTGGATATGAACCCAATTGAAAACCTTTGGGGCATAATAGTCCAGCACCTTCACAAAAAAAAAAAATAAATAAATAAATAAACAAATGAAATCATCTTCTAAGCCTGAACTTTTCGCATTGTTGCATTAGAAATGGCAAGAAATTCCTCAAGATGATATTCGTCAACTGATCAATGCCATGCCTAGAAGGGTCCCAGCATTAAAAACAGCAAAGGGAATGTCAACTAAGTATTAGTTATTAACTTTGTGACCATTTATTTTTTTATTTTATTCCGTGGATGTGTATTCTTTTCTCTCATGTCTGTGTATATGGGAGTCATGTATTTAACAGCTGCCCTGTTTTTAAATCTCTGAAACAGCTACATGATAAGCAGCTGATGATCTCCATTTTTTATTCCATAATTTAAGTTAAGGATGTTTTTTACCATTCTATAGTTGAATTCTCTTGTATAATTGTAGATTTTCTAGCAGAAAGTAGGCTTGTGTATGTGCTAAGTCTGTGATATGTTGAGTTTAGTTTTTTTTTCCAGGAATTTAAACTGCATTGTTTTTAAGTATTTTATTTTAGTATTTTCTTGGAAAATATTGAAAGCTTCTTTAGAATATATATATAGTCTATACTATTCCTCAAAATTCTTATTCACAAAACTAACAATACACTCACATCAAGTTTCACCACACACAGACTACCCTAAATTGTAAATTCAACACACAAAAATCTGCAATTGTCAGACATGCACAGAACACCAAACTTAGACTTGAATCTAGTCTCATCTTATAAACGAAATACCACATCGTACAAAGATCGAAGTTCTACCCAATATCTCCAATTCTAAAAAAAATAATCTTAAGCAAAAACTCAGTACGATTGATACGGATTAATCCAATTTTTTTTTTCTGTTCCCTTCTTTTTCTTTCCTCCTCCGCTTTTCAATGCTTACATTTTGAAAAGCCGGCATACAAGGAGAAATTAACTCTGGTCTACAAAAAATGCTTCAGCAACGCAGTCGATTTTTGGTAGAGAACCTCATGTGATTAACAATGAACTAATCCATTCTCAAAGAGAGAAAACAAAACCTGACAGGGTGGACCTCATACAATGCTCAGAACCATATTTTAGATCGATAGATACAACGTCATCACTTACTAAAAAAAGACCCAAGCTCTATTGGACTGATTGTTGAGAACATATCATCGACTGATATGATACCTACTCGGGGTTTACTAGATAAGCATTCCATTTAAGTAAGCTATATACAAATAATCAATGGACTCTCTTGATCTCTTTGTTTCTTTGTGTTGTCAAACTGTTTTGTTCTCTTTATATTTTGGTTTGATTTATTAAAGAGACAAAAAGTGAAGGAGATAAAGGCGCAAGAGATTAAGCAAGTCTTTCATCAACAATGCTGTTACACAATCTACAAGTAACAAAAAGCATCTTATCATCTTTCCATGTTGGCAAATTTTGTTCAGTACTTCGAGGAATCGCAGACGTTATTCATTTCAATAATTCCCAAATGTTTTATGTTGCAGAAAAACTTTGTTCTGAATTATGCTTAACAAGTTTTCCTGTTGGGTTTCTTTTCAGTAAACACGGTGAAGAATGCATTCTTTCTGATTAGAACTGTTGAACATTATACAACTTTGATGCTACCAGATTAGGCTGCCTGAAGATACTGGCTTCATGACCTAAAATGAAGGTTTGTGAGCGTCTGATTCTAGATTTTGTTCCCTAATCAAAAGGAGCATGTTATGAATATATAACAGATTGGAAGGTATCCAACCACATCAAACACTTGGAAAGGATTGAGGAATGTAGGTTAGTTTTATTTAGTGCTAGAATATTCAGGGAGTCTATTAGGAGAAATTATTCTACTTTGTCTAAATTAGTTCTACGTCCTCGAATGCAGCGAATTGTAACCTTCTAATCAGATTGATGGAAGCTGGCCCAACCCATCTTGGATGACAGACAAGGATAATTGCGACTAATATTTGCCTGACTTATCTCATAATTTATTCCTTAATCTATGGACTAGATTGTCAATTAATTTCAAATTAAAACGATTCTTCTATCTTAAGCAAACAATAATTAGAAGAGTATTTAAAGCTGTAGACTTGTTTGTGATTTAATAAGTATCTTGGATTTTGAATGTGCTATATCTCTGTTATGTTCAACTAGCGGGGGTACCTGGCATTGCCCAGGTGTTTAAAAAAAAAAAAAAACCAAAAAAAACTGGTGGTGGTGGGTGGGGGGTCAAAACAACAGTAGGCAGCCTGAGTGCAGAGAGGTGTTAAAACAAAAGTGGTAGTAGGCAGGCAAGCTCGAGCCTGTAATGCAAAGGAGAAAAAGAAGGCTAAAAAAAATGTAACCCCTTAGCCGATGCACCCATGGTGGAAGTTTTAGATAGACATAAAAAATATACACCCACACACACACTAACAGACAGGTGAGATTTATATAATATAATAGATTATTATATTATTTTTAACAAACACTTTTTATATATATATATATATATATATATATATATATATATATATATATATGACGTAATCAAATTGACACTGATTCTTGTCAAATTACTGAAGTTAAGCAATGATGTTCCTGGCCAGTACCAGATGGGTAATCATTTGAGAATAACAAGTGCTGTATGTGCGCTCTACTAATCTCAGCATTGTTTTCAGTCATCTTGAAATTTCTAATGGTATTTAAGAATGGCGACTCAGGAGAGGTGTGGTTGGAGATTGCGCAACTTTTGCTACAAAAATTTTATGCACATCATCAGTGATATTTCACAATACTCATTGAAATCATATATATATATATATATATATATATATATATATATATATATATATATATATATATATATATATATATATATATCAGTATAATGAAATTAATTAGATCACAGATGAATGAATCTTGTAATATCAAGTTTTACAAAATATTTTGGGGAGGAAATATTTCTATATATGACAATCCCAGCCAAATAAAATTGCTCAATATACTAAACAGTTTTTTATATCTAAATTGTTATTCAGAAAAGTATTTTTCAAAACAAAATTTATTATTTGAACAAGGAATACAATTTTCCCCGCAATTTCTTTAATCCATGGATTTTCGATGTAGGCTTATCTCTTCAGAAGAAAGTCATTAGCAAAATATTGAATATGGTTTGATATAATTTTGCTATTCAGCACATAGAAAATATTTTAAAGATTAAATATTTTTAAGGGGCATAGAGGAAGAAAATAAGGGGTGAAACAAAAAAGATGTGAGATTTTGGTATCCAAATAGAATAATAATCCTTTAATAGATTAGGACGATGTGATTAGGTTCCAAATTGGTTGAAGATTTCCCCATTGAAGGTAAATTCCAATTCTGTTCGATGGAACATCCAGAATAACAGGTAATAGTCCTTTGTGAATGGAGAATGTTAGATTTATTCTGTCACATTTTTTCTGTTGGTGCAAGATCTGTGGAAAGATGTTCTCTTTTTAAAATAAAATCCAACTGCTCAAAATGAATATTCCAATTAGCTAAAATATCCATGATAAAATCAAAATAATTGGAATTTAAAAGAGATTCAATCTGTTATTTTAAGAGTGGATTTAAAATAAAGATTTAAAATAAAAAATAGAGACTTAAAAATAAATGGTAAATCGTTTTGTTAAAAAAACGTTTAGGCAAATTTTTCAAGTCTCTAATAAAATTTTCTTTTTATTTGATTAAAGAGTCGAAAAATTTGCCTAACTTATTTTAACTTATTGTTCAAATAATATAATTTTTATTTTGAAAAATTATATTTTTCTTAATGAAATTTCAATATCAAAAACTGTAAATTTATATATATTTTACTTATAAGTCAGTAATCTACAGACATGCATGTTTCTTAGGATCGAACCTCAGACCATATGTATTACGGTCTGGTGTGTTATCAATTACACCATGAATCCTAGATCATTTTACTTTTTATTTTTTATGTAGATTTTTTGTTGATTTTTTTTAAACGATAATACGGTTAATTAGCGTATTAGATTTTTGGACATAAATAAAATATTATTTTTATTTTAGTTATAAAACAGTAATTTACAGATATGCATGTTCTGAGGTCCTACCTTTCTTCAGCATAGCTTCACCGTTTCTAGGGATATATCTACTAGAAGAATAAGGAATATGACCGAAAATGACAGCACACTGTTTATTGTCTTTGTATGTATTTTTGTTTCGCCCCTAATTTAATCTTTTCTACCTCCAGTTACTCCAATGCTCACGTATTCTGTATTACTTTATCAGAATCTTCTAAAATATTTTTCTCTCACTCTCTCTTTCCAGCAAAACCTTACTTCTCTAATTTTCCTCCCAAATAAATATGAAAAGGTAGTGGTTGAGAAGCAAAGAAGATTTCCAATGTCAAAGAATAATATTTGTTAAATGTTCCAAATCTCACCATACAGTTTTCTTCTTGGAGAAATTTTTACTACAAGTAATGTTCTCTTAAGGTAGAATTTTCCCTGAGTAATGTCTTATAACAGTATTTTTTGTTTAGAGTAATGTTTTCTAAGAATATAAAATAAATACCGTTTGACAACTTTATTCAGCATTAAATAACCTATAGATGGTTGATATGTGCCATAAAACAAACCAAGTCATCTCTTATTCATGAGCAGACTCATGTGACTGGACGCATATGTATTTACAAATAAATATACATTGCTCTTTATTATAGAGAGGAGAATTATGCTTTCATAGTAGTACTACTCTTACTTATAATGTGGCTTTCTTCAGTCTTGACAGACTATGGATATTCACTGTAAGGATGCCTGCACATGAAATTTGTGTGGCAAGTGTTGCGCAATCTCCAACCACGCCTCTCCTGAGTCGACATTGTTGAATACCAGTGGCAAGTTGAGGTACTGGACGACTGGAAAAGATGAGAAGAGAGCATATACAGCACCTAGAATTCCCAAATGGTCACCCATTTGGTACTAGCCAGGCTCAACGTTGCTTAACTTTGGTGATCTGACGAGAACCGGTGTGTTAACGTGATTATGCCATATCCATACTTTACATATCATATATTGTTACTGATAGTATTTTTTGAAAATATTATTTCTAGTCATGCCATTGTTTATATCATAATTATAATATCTACTTAATTTTTTTATTCTTTATAATATATGGAGAAAAAGAAAACTTTTTTAGAATGCACGTAATAATCATTGAATTCTCTCTGATATTATGTATTCTATATGTGAAAACTTTTTTTATGCGTGTTTTATTTAAAGGAGAAAATATGCTTTAAGCATTAATATCTCATACATGTTCAGAAATATAACCTTTTATTAAAAATAATAATAGAATTTATATAAAATCTGTTTTTTCACACTTAATTTATGAAATTCTTCTCAACACAATAGAGCATTATGGGAATTTAGTCAATGCGAATTGAATTTTTGTTTCCCTGTAGTTTTTTTAATACAATGTTGAATATATGAATTATTCTCTTCCATTTTTTTTTTTAATAAAATGTCGAATATACTAAAAGTTAAAACAAATTTAAAATCAGCAGATTTTTGTTAAAAATTGGTCAATTATGTACTGATTCAACACTTTTTTTTCTTTTCAGAAAAGAAGTTCATTCTTTGAGTGACAAATTGAATAAATTGTCATTTCATATTCCACCTTTTTTTCTGCTTGCTTTTTTAATGCCTTTTTTTACACTTATTGAACCGGAATTTCTTTTTTTTTTTTTTTTTTTAACTCCATCCATATTTAGCTTAAGTGCTATCGTTTTCCTCATGTATATTTCAGCCTCAGTTTTTTTCCAGTTCAATCAATTACCTATTGTTATGTGTCTCATTATTTTGGTACAAATCATTTCTTTATTTATAAAAGTTGATAAAAAGCATCCATATTTTCCCTTGGAACAGCCTTTCAGCTCATTTCTAACAACCTTCAACTGGAATATGTACATTATTTTCTACTTATTTTTATTTTTACCAAAGATCATTCATGTGGAATGGGCCTCGAAGGAATTTTATGTAGTTTGGAACTAAGTGATATGTTATAATTATGGAGCAAACTCAATGCTTAAAAAAACTAAATGAAAGAATGAGTAAAAGAGAAGTTTGGGGAAATAATGTTAAATATCTGAAGAATAGCAACAAAGGTATATGTTCAATTATACATCAAGATTTGCCTATGTCAGTCTGTTTATGAGAAAATGTTTTTCAATTCGTTTTGCTAAAGAACCCACAATTTTGGCTAGACACAAAGTGTAGTATCTGTTCTGGATACTACACCTTATCTTTTCCTGTCTTTTTTATACTCTTTTTCACCTCGAGCAAGACATATTGCTACTTGGAACATAAGAGGCTACTATTTTGGATCATGTCTAAAAGGGGAGTGTTAAAAGTTTAGCATTGTTAGTACGGTCAGGGAAAAGGAGGGAATTCTAAAGTCTAGCAGTCCAAGGGAAGAAACTATTAGAATAGAAAGCTTTCTTGCATCTAGGGATCTCAACAGTGAAGAGGTGGGATTTTTATGCTTGTCAGATTAATCAGAAGTATATACGTCGAGGAGGCACTAGTGTTATGAACTCATCAGAGCACGTTACATTAAAGTACTTGTTAGACAGGCACAAGGATGCAACATTGTGGCAATAGGAGAGAGATTGGACCTATTAAATTTGAGACTCTTTTTTTTTTTTTTGTACTCTATCTAATAGTGAGAGATTAATGGTAGATGCATCAGCCAAGACGTAACAATAATATTCCATTCATGGGCAAATCGTGGTTTTGTAAAGATATAGGATACTATCGAGTTTGCCTAATTTTCTTGCAGGGTACAGGGAGTCTATCTTTTTAACAGCAGACTTGACAATATCCTCAATGTATTTGTTCTAATTCATGCATGTATTACTAAGTTCATTGAATATTTCATTATGCAAACTGTTATGGAGATTTTTTTTTTATTGATCGCTTTTTAGTTAATGATGATAGTAGTAGTAGAACTAATAGCAGTATTTATAAGCCGAGCATACAAGGTCCCCATCCACGAGTGAAAAACGTGCAAACAGACGAACGAATTTGGGGTAATTTTACCTCTATAATGGCCCCTAGGGTGGGGTGGGGGGACTTAAGTTATTCTAAAAAATCTGTTCTGGCAAAAATTTACTTTCACCATGACTAATGTTTATGCAAAATTTAAAAACTCTCCAAGGCATGGTTATTGAGAAAAGTGTAAACATACCAACGCACCAACAGGAGTGAATTACTGTATCCAACCCCTCCTTTGTCCCGGGGAGGGGGTCGTCAATAATTGAAATCTTGAAATCATATTTCACTTTGTTACACATCAATAAAAATTAGATTGATTTATCATTTAACTAAATTCTTTGTTTTCATAAATATTAGATTCTGTGCTTAAAAGAAATAGATTTATTCCTGCATTTTATAGTCGAACCTAAAAAATCAATGTACAAATTGAAGTTTTATCTGACATTAATTGCAAAAAAAAACTAAAAAAACTGCGGCCATGATTATTTGCAAGTATAGTTTTTATTTTGCATATGTATTGTATACGTTAAAAGAACCAAATGGATATGATTAGTACAGTGTTTCACTTCCATAATTTCTACATAAGAAAAATGAGTGGACGTTTATTCGGATTGCTTACATTTTATGTGCAGAGGAAGGCTTATTCTCAATAACTTATAATAATAATAATATAATAATAATAATAATAATAATAATTTATTTAACTTTTTATAATATAAAAAATGTATTACCTCATATTAATATTATTATTATTAGTAGTAGTAGTTGTAGTAGTAGTATCATTAGTAGTATTAATATTGTTCATCTACCTGTTTGACACACTTCACGGTACAACAAAAAGTAAAAGAAGAGGGAGAGAGATATGTCTTTTTATTATCGATTAATTTTGTCTTTTATTATCGACTAGCGGGGAGGGGGGCACTCGGCGTTGCTCGGGTGTTTGTAGGTGTGTGTGAAAAAACCCCGAAATGTGAAAAAAAAAACAGGTGCCGTGAAAAAAAAAAACAAAAAAAAACGAAGCCTTCACGACGCGCAGTTGGAAAATAGTAAAGCGTGAGAAAAAAAACAAAAAAAAAAAAAAAAAAAAAACAGGTGCGCGTTTTTGATTGACGCGACGGCGATAGCTATTCAGCAGTTAGCATTTTGAGCGGGGCAGTTTTTAATGAGGTCAATAAATCGGTTTGTTTGTTTTTAAAAGATTATTAGAGGGAGCGTCTCGTCTCGAAATGAAAGCTACCGTCTGATATGACGAAGTCGACATTGACCAAACGTTACTTAGCTCTCTAGAGACCACTGGCTTTCGGCCAGTGATTAGAGTCGAGTTTCGCTTTTTTTTTTTATACCGAAAACCAAATGTAATGCGTGCCGATGCGGGAACGTTTGAAAGTCAATAAAATTAAATAGACAGGCGAGCTCCGTGGTTAACTGTGAGATATTACAATTTATGGATGATATAAAAAGTTTTAATAAGTTGTGAACCGAGCGAGCGCTTCTCTGAAAGAAGCCTTTTGTGGACATTGACGAAAAGCGTACATACATACATACATTTTCGCTTTTATATATATAGATTAGTTTTTTCGTTTTTGTCATCGATTAGTTTTGTCTTTTGTTATCGATTAGTTTTGTCTTTTTTGTTATCAATGAGTTTTGTCTTTTTGTTATCGATTAGTTTTGTCTTATTTTCTATTAGTTTTGCTTTTATTTTCGATTAGTTTTGCCTTTTATTTTCGATTAGCTTTGTCTTTTATTTTCGATTAGCTTTGTCTTTTTTATTATTAACTAGTTTTGTCATTTATTATAGGTTGATTTTTTTTTATTATCGATTAGTTTAGAATGAAATTACCAAGTGATGGCAAGTAAGTGAGCTGACTAGTAGAAAATAAATTCTGAGGAAGAATGCTTATAAACACCTTAAGCAGATCTTCGAATGATGTAGAGTTCTGCAAAAATGGAATTATGAGTTTGGCTGAAAGAAAGCAACATTGTAAATTAAGTTAACATAGGATTTTTATTTTCACTTTAACTTATTACCTAATCTTGTATGTAATACTATGTTGACCTACATTTTCATGTAATCCTAAAAGAATAAACAACGTTGCTTAAGAATTATCTGTAATCGTTTCCCAATAGTATAACATATATTGCAAGCGAAATAACTTTGTTTCCATTTTTCATACCTGGAAGAGAAATATATTTTGTTTGGCATTAGAAAAAAAATGTCTTATTCCTAGATCAAGTTGTAGTATTTTATGGAAGCCAAACATGTGAAAATTATTTATCTGTAATGATCTATTTATTTAAGGTCTTTAATTTTTTAAATTTGTCCATGTATGTGAGATTCTGTTCATTAGTCAGTTGCATTCCCATTAGAAATAGCATTTTCAGCATGAAACTTGCAGATTGAATGTGTGTATGTGTGTGTGTGTGTGTGTGTGTGTGTGTGTGTGTGTGTGTGTATTTCATTTATTTAATCTGCAGGTTTCATGTATTTTTGGAATATTTAAAAAAATATATTTTTTTTTATCTCCATACACCTTTTATGATAACCATAACTTGAATTTGTTTTATTTTATACTGTAGTTTATAGTAAGTTACAATCATAGAATTTCAGAAAAAAAACATGATCTTCAGCATTTTAAACTTAATTCCGTAAACTTTTTTAAGAAAAAGCCAAGTTTAATATTATCATTATTATAACTAATTCCTTTTTTTACTAACAGCTCATGAAAGCCTGAAGGCCACTTAAGGACAAGGGTTAATGGTTTGTGTGAGATGAATGGTGAGACAAGTAGTTTAATACATTGTTTGATCAGGTCTAAATTTGATTGCTTAATGAAAGTAGTTAGTTCTCCCTCACTGCAAGAACTGTGACACCAGGGTCAAAAAGTGGGATTGAGAAGTTAGCATCCCCGAGGAGAGGCACTCTGTTGTTAATATTGAACTTGGAAACGACCCTGCTGTAGTCAGCTAAAAAGCAGTCTTATGGTATTGCATTCCACAGAGGAGCAGTTCTTGGAAAGAAACTCTGCTCATGGAAGTTTCATTTAACTCTAGGTACACAGAGGGAGAGAAGAAAATATTTTGCACAGGTTGTAGCTAGAGTTTTTGTTATGAATATGTTACAGAGAACCATAGATTAGAGTTCAGTCAAGCACATACCATGAAAATAATGATAGAGTAGAGAAAGACTAGTAAAGTATTTTCTGTGAGAAAAAGGCTATAGGGAAAAGAAGGAGACACCCCCCACTAGATTTCAAAATCAGTTTTGTACTCTGCCAAGATAGGAGAGAGTACTCTGAGTAATACCTCACCAGATGTTGCAACAGTACTCCATCTTAGGTTATATCTAGCTCTTATGTAGGTAGAGGATTGCATCAAAAGTGAGATACTTTCTGAACTGGTAAAAGTCAGTTTGAGCATCTTATTAAAACAGGAGGCCTCCAAAAAGAGATCTTCATCTATCTCAGCTGTGGAAAATTGAGAATCTAAATCTTGGTGGTGAAAGGAGGGAAACTTAGTCGTAGATGTAATAAAAATAATCGGTCAAATTTTCCCCATTGCACAAAGTCAGGAAAAGGGAGAAAATAAGCTTTATCATTAATACTCTACAAAGTTCTGACATAGACAGTTGTGTCATTTGAAATAGAAACAAACATTTTTAGAATGTGATTTGAGAGATCGTTGATGGATATCAGGATCCTTGTGGCACTCCAGTGTTGATACAATATGCTTCAAACTTCTCACTAACAACTACTTTTATGAACCTATCAGTGAGAGAATGGTTAAGACATTTCCAGATATTCCATAATTAGCAATCTTGTGAAGTAGACCTTTATGTCAAAACCTATCAAAAGTACTTAATATATCAAGAGCTATTGCTCTAGAAATATAGCCCCCTATCAATAGATCCGCTGATCCTGGATGATATTATAGTCAGCACATCAGCTGTTGATGATCTTGCAGGATAGAATCCATATTGCTTTTCACCAAGTATATTGACTTTTGCTGAGGTTTTTTTTTGTTTTTTTTTTACATGGGTGTAACCACTTATCAAGGCCCAGAGGCCACTCGAGGATAAGGGTTAATAGGTATACATTAGTCATTGTGATTTTAGCATAATAAACAGTGGGAATTTTGTAACTTGGATTACTTAGGGGGACGATTCAATTAGAACTTGTTCACACTGGACTTTTTTTTTTTTTTCATAGGTATCAACACATTATCAAGGCCAAGAGGCCACTCAAGGATAAGGGTTAAAGAGTGTACAGTAGAAATTGGACAATATAATAATCATTAGTAATGAAAATTTGTTAAATTTGATAACTTATATGGAACGGCTCATCAAGAACTTATTTACGTTAGACTTGAACACAACCATATTGTAGTCAGCCGGAAAGCAGGAAAACGGAAGACAATTCCACAGGCGTGCAGTTCTAATAAAAAAACTTTGTTCATAGAATCTACGTTTAGGTTTAGGCACAGATAAAGAGTGGGGGGAATTATTGATAGTGTTTACAGCTAGACGAGTGTTTCTTGTGAAAGTTTGGCGAGGGGGGACCATAGATTGAAGCTCAGTCGAACACTTTCCATGAAAATAACGATACATCAGAGACAAACTCACAAAATCTCTTCTGTGAGATAGAGGTTGCAAGGAAGAGAAAAGGACATCTCCTACGAGGCTACGAAGTCTATTTTGAACTCTATCAAGGCAGGACAAGTCCTTTCTAGCAGCTCCTGCCCAGATGTGGCAACAGTATTCAATCCTTGGACGTACCTGGCTCTTATATAGATAGAGAATTGCATCAGCAGTGAGATATCTACTGGATCGATAGAAAGATCCCACCATTTTTCCAGCGGCCTTGGCAACAGATTTGATGTACGTGTTCCATTTAAGATCAGGAGTAATGGTCAAGCCCAGAAGCTTGTCAAAACTTGAGGCCTCCCCAAGACGAGAGCCATTCATTTTAATTGATGCCAGATGGGGATCAGAATGTTGATGATGTAAAGAGAGAAGCTTGGTTTTAGATGCATTAAAAGTAACCAGCCACTCCTTTCCCCATTGTACTACATGCTACATTGGAGAGAACTTGGTCGTTTACTGTCTTAGATGTGCTACCATAAATGATCAGGAAAAGAGTTGGGCCCAGGATGGACCCCTGAGGGACACCGGCATTAATACTGTGGGCTTCTGATTTTTGCCCCTCAACTACTACTCTTATGAACCTATCAGAAAGAAATGATTTAATAATTGAGAAGACATTTCCAGCAATACCATAGCTAGAGATCTTATGAAGTAAACCTTTATGCCATACCCTATCAAAGGCCTTAGATATGTCAAGAGCAATTGCCCTAGAAAGATTACCTCCGTCGAGAGATTTGCTAATCCTATGAGATATAACTGTAAGCACATCTGTTGTAGATCTAGCAGAACGGAAACCATATTGAGTGTCACTAAGAAGGTTATTTTTGTTGAGATGGTTGATTACTTCTGTATTTAACACAGATTCCAGCAACTTACTCATGACGCACAGGAGACTTATTGGCCTGTACTGAGAGGGGGATGAGCGATCACCTGAATTCTTAAATACAGGACATACTGATGAAATTTTCCAGGGAGATGGGAAACTATTCTCCTTAAGACAATGTTTAAATAGTTTTGTAAGTATGGGCGCTAGTTCAGGTTGAAGTTTTTTGAGTACTATAATTGGAATACCGTCCGGGCCAGTTGCTTTACTGGAATCAAGGTTTTTGATTAGCTTGGCAACATCACGTACAGATATACGTATATCACATAGTGTGTTTTCAGATACAGGAGGAAATATTGGGGGTTGGCGGCCTTGATCGCAAAAGGTAGAATTAGCTGCAAAGTTCTTGACAAAGGTGACTGACAATTGATTTATTACAAATTCTTTTTATGACACAGAAGACTGATTGGTCTGCAGTGATATATAGAAGACTAATCTGAAGTATTTTTAAATATTGGGAAAATTGATAAAGTTTTCTAAGGTGATGGGAATCATTTCTGATTTTAACAACGATTTAACCTTTGTAAAAATATGAGGTAGTTCCAGTTGTAGTTTTTTAGGCACTATGATTGGAATATTGTCAGGATACCTTGCTGGCATCAAGGTTCCTGATAAGTTTGGCAACATCCCAAACAGATATATCGATGCCACTACAGTGTTTGCAATCATGAGGTAGGAGACCCTGATTGCAGGGGGATCATCTCTGGTACGCTGATGATGCTGATTGGAATAGAGATCTTGCATCTGCTAAGCAATTTTTTTTATTTGCCAAAACTTGTGGAAACCAAGTTTCTATCTACCACTCTAGGTTTAAGAGATTGGCATAGGCCTCTTTTGCACATTCTATAACCCTTTTGCAGTGATTGTAGGTAGTTTTAAAGAGAACTTCAGTTTCAGAGCATCTATCTCATGGAAAGCAAATAGTAATTTCTGTGAGAAATGGTGATGGTACATTCAGGTGCTGTTTGGTTTCTCTTGGAATTTCTTAAAGGTTATGGAGCTTTCAATACTGATAAACTAATCCATTATATGAAATACCATGCATTTTTTATGCGCATATGTTTATGTATTTTATGTATGAAATTTATTCCTAAACTAATTAACCAATTATTTTGAATTTTCGAACACAGCTACTAGGTGTAAAAGTGAGTAATATTGGGTATATTAAGTTTAAAGGATTATACTAAATGGAAAAATGTAGATACTTTTGATTTTAATGAAATTTTATAAAAACAACTTTGTGTATGTGAGTTTCCTATGGATTTCTAAATGGCTGGGTCGATGCTTTTAAAAATTTCACACAAATGTACTTTATGTATGTGGCAGTATTCTTAAATAGGTTTTGTATCAAAATGTCTTTGATGAGTATCGATAAGCAAAAAAATCTGATGAAAGCAGGAACAGGCGATTTTTGACTGAAGTTAATACCATATGCAGCCTAACATCATAAGTACATTTGAGAAGTTTTATTACCGCAAAAGCAGAAAGGCTCAGCATATAAAATCAACAGTAGGTTCTTTGATATGACAGGAGCACATTTGAAATGAATGTTTCTGTTTAGAGTACAATTGAAGCATGATCCTTGACTTTTGCATTTTAAACTTTAATTCAAGCTATTATATAAAAATAATTTTATAAAATCTAGAGTAGATTCTCTAAAGTTCAATGCAAACTACAATGTATTGTGAACTAATTCACTGGGGGGGGGCATGTAAAGCTTCCTTCCGGTGCACCATTGTGATTTTGATTGAAAAATGGGCTATTTCATTGATTTCGATGACAAAGTATGGAAGGGTAAAATATTTATTGTTCCTCATCCAATCCCAGGCAACATAGGGTCTCCCTGTTAGTCAATTAATAAATATCCCCTGAATTTTCCCCAGAACAGTTTTGCATCACTTTAATGCAACTTTACAAGAATTAAAATCAATATATAATGCTATAAAACGTTATTCCAATTGTGATCATAATCCATGATTATTTCTAAAATTTAAGTTTTAAGCTTATGGAGTCTTAAGAAATTGAAATTCAGAGAAAGTTATTTAATTGGGGCCATATTCCAAATTTAATGTAAATCTGAAATATATGAATTAAATTAAATAAAGCCTATTATTATCCACGCTTAAAAGTAGCAGCTGTTTAAAAATTTATAATGATTCATTCATTAGTTTAGGAGTGAATCATACATACAGAAAGATAAACATATGCACATATATAACCTTACATATAAAAGGCACTTTGTGTGTGTAGTGTGTATGAGAGTTTGTTTCCTATGGACTCTGAAACGGTTGAGCCGATATTTTTGAAATTTCACACAAATTTACTTTGTGTCTGGGAATGTTATTAGATAGGATTTGTATTGGAATGCCCCCCCCCTCCCAATAAGCATAAAAAAAATCAATAATCAAAAAAATCTAATTAAAGAAGAAACAATCCGATTTTGATCAAATTTAACGCTCTGATACAGTCTAACATCACAAGTACATTTTAGAAGTTTTATCACTGCACAAGATGGTGGGCCGGTTGTATAAAATCAACAGTAGACTCTTTGGTAAAACAGAGACATGTTTGAAATGAATGTTTCTGTTCAGAGCACAATTGAACCATGATACTTTTGCATTTTAAACTTTAATTCAAAGCATTATATAAAAATAATTTTATAAAATCCACAAAAGGTTCCCTACAGTGCAATGTAAACTACAATATATTGTGGACTAAACCACTGCAGTCCCGTGCACCATGATGGATCCCTGACTAGTGAGTGTGTGAGTGTGAAATGGCACTAACCCTATTTCGGTTTTACCGGCTTCCTCCTAAGAAGGAAGTTCCATGGGAGTATGAAATTCACAAGCGGTCCCCAGTCGCATGTATATCCACGTTAGGGGAATTGACAACATTAGGTTTTTGCAACTCTTGCAGGGAGGTCTCAATGTCCTCCTACAATTGCTAAATTGGTCACCTATTTAAGTGATGACCAGGCTCAATGTTGCTTAACTTCGGTGATCTGACAGGAACCAGTGTGTCAATGTGATTATGCCATATAGACTAGAGCAGGCAACCAATCCATTTGATTGATATGTGTGCAATTTCACTGATTTTGATGACAATAAAAGTATTGGAAGTGTGGAACATTAGTTGATCATCATTTTAACGCTGGAAACGTTGGGTCTCCCTGCTAGTAAATAAATATATATATATATGAAAATTTTAGCATTTGAATTGTGATCTTGTGTACTATAGATTATAGAAAATCTTATTTTTATTAAATCTATTTTATAATCGAAATATGACTTCCAGTTTATTTTCAGACATGGAAACAAAAAAAAAAAAAAAAAAAAAAAAAAAAATAGACTACTAGAAATAAAAGTGCATATATTATGAAAACTGGTTATTGGTTTTGTTCTATGGCATAATAACCATTTTCGGGTGATTTAATGCTGAATCTAGTAATTTTAGAAAAAGCTTTTATGCTTTTAGTTTTTTATATCTTCCAATATTTATTCATAGTGTTTGGTTTAGATGTTTTGTTTTACAGTATAACAACTTTTTTTTCGGTTTAAGTATTGCTGAATCCAGTACTTTTTAAAAAGCTTTATACTTCAAGTTCTTCATACCTTCAAATATTTATTCATGGTGTTTGGTTTGGTTCTTACAACACAGGTTTTACAGCTTTTTTCCTTTAACTGCTAGATTTTGGAATTCGTTCCCTATTTCCTGCTTCTCCGATTATACCAAGATCTAGAAGTTTAAATGTAATGTAAAAAGATAACTTACTGCTCAACTCCCTTCTTATAGTGTCTTTGTAAGTATGATCCCTAATTTACAGCAGTTGCTTATGTCTCTACAGGGTGAAAAAGAGTAAAAAAAAAAAAAAAAAATCCTGGCAATTCTAGGACTAGTCAGTTGCAATTTGATTTGGTCACAAATACATTGTAAAAACTGTAGCTGCCCCTGCTTGACAAATTGTCACAAAAAAAAAAAGAAAACTCCTCTAGCTACAGCCATTATCAACAATTATCCCACTCTCTATCTGTGCTTAAATCTAAATGCAAATTGCATGGACAAAGCTTCTTTTCTAGAACTGCCTGCTTATGAAACTCTGTATCACTAGTCTGCTTTCAAGCTGATTACAATATGGTTGTCTACAAGTCCAATGCAAACAAGTTCTTGTTGAGCCATTCCCTCAAATAATTAAATTGTTCCTAATTTCAACAACTAATGATCACTATGCTGTTGTATCAGTAATCACCATACACTCATTAACCCTTATCCTGGAGTGGCCTTTGGGCCTTGATAAGTGATAACAAAAAAAAAAAAAAAAATGTTGCAGCGGTACATAAATTCAATATCAGCTTTAACTATGATAGGCTGCATCTTCAACTAACTGTTCTTTTTCAGCAAGTTGTTAGAGGCTTCAGTGTTAATAAGTTTCATGCCTGAGAAGTTCATGACTGAATCAGGGTGATCAGAGAAAAGTTTGCTAAGAACAACAATCATAGTTGCTTACGTTATGAATAGGAGTAAACAAATGATATTGAAATCCTTAGAAATCCTTCCCCCATGAATTTGTGATAACCTGCCTTCAACTAGAAATCTACTCTTTGTACCTATTTACAATGCCTCTCCATAGAGCAGAGTTAGACACCAGGGTCGTTTTTTAACGTGGAGAAAAGGCGCAAAAATAAAAAATTGTCTCAGTCGTGAAGGACTGCTCCTCCACCGAAAGAGAACAAGAAATGGAAGTGCAGCATCTGAAGACCAGATACTACACTTTGATCTTGGTCAAACGGCCAAGTAGTTGTTGTAGCTACTCTTTGTAAGGAAGCTAAAGTATTTGATTTTGTCTTAAGTATAACAAATATAGAATTACACAATTTTAATGAAATTTTCAGTATCAATTTAATAAATTATATATCTTATAAGGGGCAAGACATTTTATGATGCAACTTTATTGAGCTCGTTTATCCCCATCCTGCCTCCCTCAAATGGGAGAAGGTTGCTTGACAATAGGTTATCGAAAAGAAGAAGAAAAATTAAGAACACACACAGAATAGCAGCTTTCAGTGTATCCACTTCTTTCTTATTTTCTTCTTTGTTCTCTTAACCAGCCAAAAAGAGTTTGCTCTTAGTAGCAGCAGCAATATTTGTTTTAATTCAATTGAGTGGTGACGTGAGCCCTCAGATAAATAGAGCAGCAGTCTAAAACAAAATATTACTGATGACAATCAAAAAAACAGACGTGAATGATGTAAGCTGTGCAGTATCCAAAAATGGTCTCTCGTCTGAGCAAAAGATGTCACTCTTTTTATTCAACTCTTTAGGACTACATAAAACAAAACATTTTGCATAATCGCGTACGTTTGACGATCATCTTAAAATTAGACAGTTCTCGGTTTGTTCCAATGTGTAGCCATTGTTTATTTGTAGAGAGTGCATGTTAGGCTGCTTATCTTGGTGTCTCTATAATATCGCCTATCTTTTCTATAGAACTCACAGGAGCTGTATTTAAATAATAAAAAATAATAAAAATTGAAGATATAGGAATATTGAAAAACACACACACACAAAAATACTTTAAAAATTGTTTTACATAATTTTCTTTTTACATTTTAAGGGAACACAAAATAAAATTCAGGTCTCCAGAGGTCTACTGAAATATCTGTTCCTTACCAAAACCAGAATTAGACTTCTCAGGTCAGAGTGTTCGAATAAAGTTAGGGCCAGCTCTGTCTCAAACCAATCATGAACAAAACTAGTAGCAAAGTTGACCAATCAACAATCACCATTACATACTTCATGAGGAAAAAACCCCAAATAGCTTTAAGATGACATTCTGTAATAAAGTAGATGAATATTTCTCCAGTCTTGTTACATATTGGGAAGATGTCACTTAAATGTTATAAAGTGAGATTTGAAACAAATGCCCTAGAAGAGGAATATTCTGGATGAATGAAAATTGCTTAGGCAATTCTTTCGGCGTTCCTCGTAGAGGTGCCTCAAACAATTAGCAACAAACTAATTATTTCTTCAAAGAGCGAGAAGTTAAAGTCTGTCGGGTTGGATTTTTTCGAACTGCATAGAACCATACTTCACACCGACAGAGAACTAGACACACTAGAATATCTCTGTAGTTTGATTTTGGTATGAACCCCGTCCTCCAAGTGGTAATGTAGCTTAACAATTGAGGACACCAAATAAAGGCTAAAGATTATTTGCCAAAGCTAGGTGTATAAAAGTTGGCTCATATCTGAAGTAAATGCATTCAAGAATAACCTTCAACACAGTGGTACGCAAAGGTCTTCTACTATTTTTTTACTCTTTATTTACCCCAAACAAGGCATATTGCCACTAGATAGTAAAGAGCTATTATTTGGTACCATGTCTACAAAGGCAATATGTAGGGAGCTGAGCAGCGAAATATCTCTTCATGGTACAATTAAATTTCTGCATGTTAGTACTGTCATGGAAGAAGAAAACAGGGAGGGAATTTCTTGGCCCAACCTCTTCATTGTATGTAAAAAAAACAACTCAAGTATAAGTCCTAGTACTGAGGAATATTGAAAAAATGCAGAGTTTGAAAATGATTGGATACCCTGGACCATCGCCATACCCCCTCCCCGCCCCCTGCACATCTGCATATCACGGATCAGATAAGAGAAAGAAGTGCAAATAATAATGGAGAACAAAAGACATTCCATCAATAAGCAAAGATTTGAATAGTCAGAAAAAGTTAAGTGATTTCTATAAATAATATTCAAAAAGAAATTACAGATTGATATCTACTAAAAATACATAAAACCTACGAGTCAAATCCTAGAGGAGCCACGTGAAATAAGAAAAATAACTAATATCTGATTTTCCAAAAACAGACATTTATGGCTGTCTCGTAAAATTCAACCCATCAATTTTCCAGTTTGGTCTACTGCTTTGATGACACTGGCCACTTTAAGTGTAAAATGACTGCCGCACAGAAAAAGTGACAGTGAGGAATCTCATCGTTTGTTAAGGTACAACTGAAACCGAGCCGCTTTAAAAAGTACTAATACAATTTACTCTTGTCTGACTACAGCTACTGCTGCTAAGACGGCATGCTTGGCTAAGGCACATTGAATAGTTATGAGGAGACCTAACGTTGAACAAGTTAGATTTATTGAGTGTGCGTGTCGTCACAAATGCAAACAAACAAATAATGCTACAGGCAGTGGAACAGGTGGATAGCAGTGTTGTTGTGTGTAAACAGGTCGCCAAGTCAGTCTGGTCCGACTTTTAGCCGATACTTGTGCATTTAACGAACCAGACGTAACTCAGCATTTGCTCGGCTTTGTCCGGCGTATGATGTCAACAGCCCGATAAAACCGAGCGTTGCCGATAAAATAAAAACAATGCTACAAAATAACTGTAAAATGAAATTGTAAATGTAGGAACATCCAAAAATAAATAAATAAATAAAAAGCAAAAACCTACCGTTTATTTATATATTTTTTTATTATTAGTATTATTGTTTGAAATTGTTTTCTGTTTGCAAAAAAACATTTTTTGTAAACAAATAATAGTTAGTAACCATTATTTTTTTAATGAAACGTTCTTACAAATATCATTTTTGTTGGTTATTTTACGTAAATAGTTGAAAAAAAAAAAACGTTTCATTAAAAAAAATATATACATATTTAAAACATATAATAGTAATTGTTTTTATTATGAAACGTTTTTTCTTCAACTATTTACGTAAAAAAAAAAAAAAAATAAGAAAAAGAAAAAATCGTAAGAAAAAGGAAAGGAACAAAACTTCTTTCTTTTTTTCCAGGAACATATTTTCTCAGGAGGATTATTGTGGACGGAGATGAGATAGCGAATGTGATAGGAAGCTCCTTACCAACCGGGTAGTTTTCGGCGATGTGGAGTCAAACGGCTGCCTACCAAACTTTTGTTTGCACATAAATTCTAAAAGATATGTGTCTAAAAGTTCCCGGTTGGTTTCATATTCTCGTTTATCGCGCTGTTTGCTTCCTTCCATGATCTACATGATTTGTTGTTGCCTGTGTTATGGGATCTACAAAATTAAGGCTGTGGTGGTGGTTCACTGTTAAATGGTGATACCCTATTCTCCCACTTTGCTGTAAGCCCTCCAACAGTCTGATATGACCGTGGTCCCCGGCAGAATGTATTTTCTTATTAGTGTGAAGGAGGGTTTCGGTATTCCTATTTGGTACGTTAACAAAAATAAAAAAAACTCTCCTTTTCGGCGGGGTCGGCATATCCACTGAAGACTCAGACTGGTGTTAGACGTCTGCCGACGTTGTGTTTGAGGCGGTTGAAGAAGACAGACGCGTCGATTTCAACCGTATGGCCTGGGCCTCCTATCTGCCGGGGATTTCTGAGAAAGTAATCCCGGCATATATCTCGCAGGAAATTCTTCCAGTCCACAATTGTGTGGCATGACCGCAACCCACATTCGCGCTGGAGATTCCTAGTCGCCGCCATCTCGAAATTCTTCTTCTTCTTTTTTTTTTTTTTTTTTTTTACACAGTGGTCACCACTTATCAAGGCCCGGAAGCCACTCAGGGATAAGGGTTATTGCAAGTACATTACGTTAGTGTGGAGATTTGATGAAGTGTTTACTTAAGGGGGCAGTTCATTAGGAATTTGTTAACGTTGGACTTTAAGACATCCAAGTTGTAGTCAGGTGGGAAGCAGGCCGACAGAACAGAGTTCCACAGGCGTGCAGTTCTAAGAAAGAAGCTTTGTTCATGGAATCCATGTTTTGATTTAGGCACAGATAAAGAGTGGGGGAAATTTTTCACAGTGGATTCAGCTAGACAGGTGTTTTTCGTGAAAGATTGGCGAGGGGGGACCAGAGAAAACTAAGCGTGCAGCATTTTGATTGGCTGATGACCATGTTTCGTCAGACAGCAACAAAACCCGAGCTGTTGACGTCATGCGCCAGACAAAGCCAAGCAAATGCTGAGTTACGTCTGGTTCGGTAAATGCACAAGTACCTATAAGCCGTTGAGGAAAGAAAAAAAAATAGATAGTGGCCCAAACAGCTGGCTTGAAGTTATACAAAACAATCAAAATAATAATCTGAATAGACAGGCAAAAGAGCAGCCAATCACTAGTAATAGCAGCAGATTAACATCTACAAATTAGTAACCTGTGATCTAATTATTATAGACACACACACATATATATAGTGTTATGTTGTATCAAAGGATTAAAGGAGTATCTGTTTTGATGTTAATAGTAAGGATAGGTGGTAAAAAAATATTCTTATTTAATAATTTAGATATTGCATTGCATGCATTCAGGAAGCATTCTCTCATTTAAGCAAATACTCTTCATCCTCATAATAACAATTCCTCTGCTTAATTATGCTTTTTTTCGAAAAATAAAAATGTGCAATTATGCAGTAGAATTCTGTTATGCTTATATATATATATATATATATATATATATATATATATATATACAATATTTTATAAAAGGAACTTTGCGTATATATGTTCGTTCCCTATAGACTACAAAACGGCTGATTATAATGAAATTCTACATGAAACTACTTTATGTACCTGGCAGAGTTTTTAAATAAGTTTTGTATCGGAATGTCTTCAATAAGTATCAATAATCAAAATAATCCGATGAAAGAAGGAACAGGCTATTTTGACTAAAGTTAACACCTTAGACAGCCTAACATCACAAGTACATTTGAGAAGTATTATTACCACACAAGCTGAAAGGCCCGACAGTTAAAATCAGCAGGTCCTTTGATATGACAGGGGCTCGTTCAAAATGAATATTTCTATTTAAAGCACAACTGAAACATGATATTTGATTTTTTCATTTTAAACTTTAATTCAAGCCATTATATATAAAAAAAATAATTTTATAAAATCAAGAGTAGGTTCTCTACAGTACAATGTAGACTAAAATATATTGTGGACTAAGTCACTACAAAAGGCATGTGAAGCTTCCTCCTGGTGCACCATGATGGGTCCTCAACTAGGACAAGCACTGGGTCGATTTGTGTGAAAAATTATCGATTTCACTGATTTCGATGACAACACGATTTTGTATTTATTATTATATTTTACCCAATATATAGTAATGATTGAAACAGTTAAAAAAAAAAAAAATGACTTGTGCACCACCACCAAGAATTGAAAGCAAAACGCTTAGCTTACAATTTACTTTTTCCTTTGACGTTAATGCCTGAGCTATGAAGACATGTTTGCTGCAAGGCTAAAAATTAAAACACGAACCAATAGCTATTACGTTACGCATGCATATTTGTAATGCCGTCGTTCGACCTTCACCTGGAAAATTACATTTTTTTTTTTTTTCACACTTTTGCACAGATTTTCCCCGGCTAAAACCCAAATATAAAGTTTTGCATGGGTTCAAGTACCCTATATTTGAAGTTTCATGTCTGTAGACCAAAATCTGACAGAAGAGTTTGGTAGGCAAAATTTTTTAACCAAAAATATATACGCATAAAGACCTTTGTGTTTACTGTAACCTTCTTACATAAATATTATGCAAATATAAATCATCTAGAATATTTGTATGAATATAATTACACATAATGATTAACTAAAGATGATCATTCCATAAGAAAACCGAAAAAAACTAATAGGGAATTAATTAAAATTAATGTTTAAACGAATATGCAAATTAGCTAGATCTTTTGCAGATGAATGCAATTCCACGACCCATATATAACAAAGTTATATTTTCTTTTTAAATAAATAAAAAAAAAAGGGGTTTAAATATGAATATCAATACACACACAAAAAAAAATTCTAGGAGTAGAGATATATACATACATATACTAGCATGCCCCACGGCATTGCTTGGTTGTAAAATATAAATATATTTTAATTTCTACAGATTTCGTATAGAGCTAATTCTTTATTGATTATTATATTATATATTGTATTATATAGTAGTGATTTCAAAATATTAAAAAAAAAAAAAAAAAAAATGAAAATATGACTTGGGTGCTATCAGCTAGAATCGAAACTAAAACATAGCTGTCCAGTGTTATTCTTTACCATATGAGCTAAGTCCATATACATACCAAAACTATAAAATTAACATAGTCAAACATATAAATGTATATTTGGCATACGTAAAGATACACGTTTAGTTGACTTAAGCCTGCCAAGTTCCAAATTTTCCAGATAAACCAAATCGAATTTATTCCACAGTTCTAAATCCTCTGTATATCAAGTTTCAAGTCTGTAGACCAAAAACTGATATAAATGGAAATCCATGGAAATTCTTTTTAAAAATTGGCTCAACAGTTTTCGAGTTCATAGGAAACAAACTCATACACAAAGTTCTTTATATATAACAGTAAGAGCAATTATGTTTTCGTTTATGATACCGGTTCCAGAGAACTTTATTTTAATTGCAAAGAGTAATATCATTAAGTTATGTGAAAAATCGTTATTTCCTCTCACCATATTCAAAAGCATCACGCAATGTCTAAATACTAACTCTACCTACCATACAAGGAAATTGGTGATATGCAAAAATAATTGAATACACTTTCTCCAATGAAATATAGTTAATCAATATCTTAAGACATCATGCTAGGTCGAAAGGAACACATAAAATAGAAGATAATTGATTGTACCTACCACAAGGAAAATATATCTATTGAAAAATTATAGACTACACAATGTATGCAACATATCAAAATATGCCCTAAGATGGAATACCGTTGCTATATCTGTGGAGGTGATGCTCAGAGCGCTCATTCCTGCTTGAACAGAATACAAGACCAACTCTGAAATTTAGTAGGTGATGCTCTTTTCTTCTTCTGATTACGTTTTTCTCACAGAAGAAACGTTGCCAGTCTTTCTTTATTTTCTCATTATTTTCTTGGAAGGTGCTCGACTGAGCTTCAATCTATGCTCCACTCGTAAAATATTCAAAACAAAAACTGGTCTAGCTACAATCACTGTCAATAGTTTCTCTCTCAATCTCTCTCTGTCTGCCTAGGACTAAACCAAACTTCCATAAGCAAAGTTTCTTTCCTAGAATTCTCCGTCTGTGGAACACTGTACACCCGGGCTGCCTCCAAGTTTAATAACCATGGTCGTTTTCAAGTCCAATGTAAATAAATTTTTGTTGAGCCGTCTTCCTAAATAATAAAACTCTGCCCAAATCACCTCCATCATTATCTATCATCATGATATTCTTTCATTGTTAACCTGACACATATTAAACCCTTATCCTCGATTGGTTCATGGGCCTTAATAAGTGGTGACTACTTATTAAAAAAAATAAATTGCCGTTATTTGAAGGAACTCGTCTGCTCTGTGACTTACAAACATGTTTACACCATAGTAAATCAAAAAACAAAACTGGCAACACACCTTGGCCATGCGTCAGTGGAGGTCTGCAAGTGATTAAAAATATACCAGTTTTCTCAACAGATTTGTATCTCAAAGTTGCCATGGAGATGAACAGTGCAGTTTTTCCCATCATGTAAAACTTGCTTAACCATCTGGATCCATCAATGTTGTGCCACACGGAGGACCATTATGAGTTGACCTGGCTCTATGAGCATTCTCTATCACTATTATTTGAAGAAACATTTTGAGCCTGCTCTTGGCCTACCATGCTAGAAGAACATCCGATGAAACTTATTGATGTTTCTGATATATCTAAAAAAAATTTTTTTTTTTAATTTGGCAGTTAAAATTGATTATTTAGAATAAGAGCACAACAACAAAGTAAATCTTTACATTTAATTTTTTAAACGTATAAAATTAAAGTTTTATGTCAATTATTTTACATGTTGCAGTCATTTCCTTTTGGATAATTTTTTTACTCTTAAATCATCGACTAGCATGTTCTAATCTCTTCATTTGTTTTCATTTCAAATTTATCAAATTCTATTAAAACACGTATTTTCTTTGTGTACAAAGAATGTTGAAAGTTTATGTTTTGTATCAAGAAATTTGTATTTTGTGTGTAGTATATGTTTTGGTTATAGTCAAGATTGTCTGCTCTTTTTGACTTCCGGTTTCTGTTGTCCATTTGGCTAGATAATTAGATATTGCCAAGCGAACAAGAAATCCATTCTTAACATGGGGAAAGAGGAAGGCTTTCATGTTATCTGAGAAGATAATCATTAGTCCAAAGTTATCATATCTTGCTTATCACCGTCGTCTAGTCTGCAGAGAAGAAACCAGAAGTAAAAAGAGCAGACACTCTTGACTATAACCAGTGTTTTTTTTAATTATACATAAAAAATGTTTCAACTGAATGTATTTTGACAGAAACCAAAAAGATCCTATAGTAAAATAACAACTATAGAATCTTCCCCCCAACGGGAAATTCCATGGAGCTTTTTACATAAATCTGTATGATTTACTGTTAATAATATGCCTTTTGAAATAATAAATTTATGTCAGAGTCAATACTATTTATGTAACTTTCAAACAAAGAAATCGTACAAAACTTTTAATCAGTTTTATAACATGCCTTGAAACTAAGAAAGAATAGTCGGACGGCAAATTTATGTGAGTCGCATGCTGTCAAAAGAAAGATTGGCTACTATTGGTACAACGGAGTGAGTTACACCGAATTTGTTGGTTGCGAAAAACAAGAAAAGTGGAAACAATAAGACAGCAGAAAAACAATATTTCATTTTACCTTCTCGTTCCCATTTATCAAGTTGTTTAAGTTTCTATAGTTCTTCTCAAGTCGCTCATATTTTTATATAAACCTTTTTTTAAAGATTTATTTTGCATTTTTTTTTTTTCTCCCATTTTTCTTTCATGTTAGGGCTTTGGTTTAGACATAAGTGTAAAATAGCTAAAACAACAACAGCAATGCTAAGTAAAACTTCACAGCTATTAATCGATATTAAAATAAAACTTACTATTTATGGAACTATGAAAGTACTATTCCCTAATTATTTACACTAGCAAAAATATATATGATGAAGAAACATTTTTATTTATTCTTTTTTTTTTTTTTTTTTTTCAAGGAAATCACTTCAGACAAGGCATGAAGCCATTTAATGTAAGAAGCTCAAAATACTACTTCAAGATCAAAACCTAGCTAATAATAAATCTTAGATTGATAGATTCTCACACCCAAAATATTATATATTGACCACCTCCCCTGATATATCACACATATATTACACTACTTCCTAAAGAAAGAGATAATGCATGGGAGCATGGCTTCAACTGACAACAAAACAGATACTAAACTAATCCTTGGGAGGGTGGTATCATGATCACAACACAGATCCTACACTATCCCCCATGCACCCACCAAAAAGGAGGTAATACTTAGGAAGCTGGTATGATGATAAACATATACTACATCCCTCTAAAGGACGAGGTAATGCCTAAAAGAATAGCATTATGACAGAACAGATACTAAATTACTACCCTCTCTGAATTGAGCATTGAAAGATAGTAAAAATATAGTTTTGGCTTCAGACAGACAGATAACAAATCTCCATCAGTAATAGATTATTATTAAAATATATTGCTATTTTGTTATCAGATGTAATTATCTTACATTATTTCACGATCTTAAAATAAAAAGATATGAATATTTTTAACAAATTCAATATTTCTACAATCAAAAGTACTGCATAATTGAAAATATAAGAAATCATTTTTAAATCAAATTTGAAGCTAAAAGACTTTTTTTTTCAATAAATGAAACCAATATAAATCAAATATTTCAACCAACTCCGACTTTCTTCAGTGAATCATAGGTATTGTTATTTTATTTATTTTATTTTTTTGTCGAGCTATAATGATAAATGATGGTGATCTCTCCTGGTGTTAAAATGACGGTTATTAACGTTTAGATTTTGTGTTAGAGAGTTCGCTGGCCAATATTTCTACATTAATGTTTGTGATGAAACATTAACGATTTGAACACAAACTCTCCTAAAACTCTTAATAGAGAATATTCAGGGAGTTCCACTATCAAATATAGAGATCTATTTCATCCAATTGATCTTAACTGTATTAGGCACTTCAACCAGAAGATTATTCTTTAAAATAAGTGAGCTAAAGAGGGAGTGTCTTTAAAATAGAAAAGGTATTCGAAACCAATTTATTTCTTTTCCAATTAAATTAATCAAAGAATAAACGAAATCAAATAAAACTATTTCTCATCTTAACATTTCGAAGATTAAATTCCATTCTTAAATATAAAATAGCATTTTTTTTTTTAGTTTTTAATATTAATAGATAAGATCGTTTAGAGAATTGTCCTATCTATCTTCTTCTATTCTTCTATCTATATATCTATCTATTTATAATAAAATGATTTCGATTTTTCCCCTCTAAAGTCAGCAATTATAGGAAAATAAACAAACACTTTCTATGCTCGATTTTTCCACTCAACACCAACACCACTTTCTACAGCATATTTCACAAAAATATTTCTGCATTTTTAATTATCACAAAAGTTATTACATTTATTCTGAGATTTCTGCCTCTCCCTGAAATATCTTCTAAATAGTGGATATGTTACTAACACAGCAGCATGCTTTCTACACAAAATCTGGACATTATTAACCCATCTCTATTCAACACCAGGAGAGATCAGCTATCACTGACATTCGTTATTATAGCTCAACAATGAAATATGTCACTGATAAACACCGCGTCATTCATTTACACAGGAGACAGACTGTTACAGCCCTGGTACATTCAATGATTCTTGAAATTCTATTCTGTAATTCTATCCACTTAATAATTATACATTTCAAGTAACTGCACACACTTTAAACGAACACATTTAATGTTCACAATGTTTCAGCTCAGAGGCAAATATATTTTTAAAAAATTTCTGCTTAATTTACGTTTTTTTAAGTCATCTTAAACAATATATTTACTTAACGCAATCATTTTAATAAATATCAATATTAAATATAACTTTTTTGATACTAAAAAAGGGCAGTTCTTTGAATGGTCAATAAAAGTTGCAAAAGACCTGATGTACAGTATATTATGTATTCAGCTGCAATGCATGTCTTTGTTGATGCTATTATTTATGTGAGTAATGTGATTTAGTCCACAGGGATGGATATAAGCAAAGAACTGCACAAAGTGAAAAATGACTTGTACAGGATTCGAATCTGTGCTTCAGAAGAAGGACTACTTAACATGGACATCGTTTTCGACTATTTGTTTAACAATCCCAAAAAAGCCAAAATTGTACAAATAACATCTCCCAAGCTTTGCAGAAAAGTTTTGCTCTTATTTTATTAACAATGTAATGGCTGTATAGTTAGAGAAATACGATGAAGGTGTTTTTTAAATATTGGAAATTTATTCCTAAGAATATAAAGTATGTTTTTTTCACATTGTGATCTATTTTGCTTATATGCAGATCTGCTGACTAAATAACTACTTATTTAGTAATATGATCAAACAATAGCATCAAACACATCAACAAAAATAAAGGCAACATAATAAATAACATACTGTACACTGTCGAAAATAAATTTCCAATATTAAAGACGTAAAAAAGGCAGTATATTCTATTGTATAAAGGGCAGTTGCATGTGTGTGTGTGTTCAGTTGAAAATTAAAAACTACTAAAAAACTATCACAAAGTTGGTATATTCTTTGATAAGTAATATCTAAAAAAAAAAAAAATTAAAAAAAAAAAATTCTTTGTGAGGTCAACTGGGCCAGGTTTCTTTTGTTATGAGGGGCATATTTTCAGCAATTTCTAATGTTTTCTATTATATAAAGGAGAGGTGAATGAGTTACATCATTATTTTTGATATAATAAAACAAGAGAGAAATGAGCTGAAAGAGAGGTCGAGAAGAGGGATGTGTAAAACGAGTAAGGGAGAGAGAAAAGAGATAGAAATAAGCACTCTTTTATCATTTCTATTTTGTTTTTGTTTTTATAGTGTCTGGACTTTATTGGGTAACCCTGCTGGCATAATAAATAATCCATGTTGAATGCATTATCTAAAATTCCTTCACATTAAATGACTAAGACGTCAGCATAACATAGGTCATTTTTAGAGATTATCATAGGTGATCTTGTTAAAAAGACATATGAATAAAATTTCGAATTTGAAAATTGCAAAGATTTGAAAGTGAAAATATACAAGTCTCCACAGCTTGTTTGAATATGTAATAATACAAAGCATCATCATAATAATAATAGAATTATCATTTTGATAAGTAAAAATGGTATATATTATAAAGCAAAAAGAAACTTTGAAATTCATAATCGTTTGGTTATTAATTTGTTTTCAAAATTTATATTCAATTCTGGTGCTTGTGCATTATAATTGGATATCAAAAAACTGCATATTAAATAAATTAGAAAAAAAAAACACTACAACATTCTGACGTGTCATGTCGAAATTAGTAACAAATCACAAAATTATGAAAACTGATCAAGTAAAAACTCTGCTAAAACTATTTTGTTTCTTTTTTTAATAAGAACGTCACTATTCTCGTATATTCTCGAACTGCCATTTTCTCATATGAAATTGTCAATGTTAACTGAAAACAAGGGAGATAAGTTAGTTCATCATACAGAATTGGCTGCAATAGAATGAAACAAATTAAATTGTATTATTCGATAAATTTTTTTCTTCAAAAGCATTTTTGGTCATTTTTCTCATTTATACTAATTTTATTAATTTCAACATGACACCAAATTACATACTAATGCTTTACTTAAAATGTATTCTTTTGATATCCAACCACTTGATTAAAAAAAAAATTGTATATAAATTACTAAAAATGATTTTGTGTAAAATAAATTACGAAAAACAAGTTAAATTTTCTTCAAAATTCAACCTCCAATTTTAAGTGAAAGCAGATATTTATGAAATTAATATTTTTACTGAAGTTTTTAAATATTCTTTCATCAAGAAAATTTGGTCTTAGTTCATAGAATATTTTTTATAATTTTTTTTTCATAATTGACAGTTTACTTTTAAAGTGAATCTATGAAAACCGGTTGTGCCTTCATCCCCCCCCCACACAAATCAAACATAATTTTATATCAATTATATATATTCCAAATTTCATGAAAACCAATAGCTTTTTTTCCTACAGAAATACATTGTTACTGCTCCCAGGCAGCTTTACATTCTTATAGGCTGACAAATGAATAGAGACAATATCTGGCACTACTTCCTCCTTTGTGAAGGAAGGATGGATTTATTGTCTGTTACTCGAAATTCCCTCATAAGAGATTGCAGTGATTTCCCAGAATAGTTAACAAAGCAAAAAAAGTAGGGAGAAAAAAAAAAAAATACACAACAAATAAATGTTACTAAAGGCAAGTTAAGTTACTTTTCTTACTACCTAGATAAGTAATTTTGTGTTTTAATGTTTTTTTTAAATCTATATATCTATAAAAGTGAACGTGTTTGTATGTGTGTCTGTGTATATTTCTCTACGCAATAACTCTGTCAATTTTAAGTTTACAGACTCGAAATTTGATATACAGGGTACTGAGATTTGGAAAAATCTTTGTGAACAGTTTTCGGCCAGAAATTTGTCTGTTAAGGGGTCAAAGTTCAACGATTTGACCTTTGAGAACTCCACCAAAGGCCTCCGCCAATTTTGGGTATAAACACTTGAAATTTTAGATATAGGTTACTTAGACATAGATCTAACTTAATAACTTGATTTGAGCCCAAAACAATAAATGTTAAGGGGTCATAATAGGGATCAAAGTTTTAAAAAATTGACTGCTTTTTTTTTTTTTTTTTGCTCAAAATACACCTCCAAACACCCGAGCAACGCTGGATTGAAATGCTAGTTAAAAATAAAGGTAGTGTAAAGCCTGCCGAGTTAGAATGAAAAATAAATGGTGGGTCTCAGTTGATCCATAATCGAGCCTTGATAATAGCTCAAAAGTCGAAAATCAAACAAAATATGGTACTTCTAGTTTATCACCGAAAATGGAGACACTGTTTTTTTTCGGTCACCTGTCATTAAAATCAGAGGGAGAAATCAGTATTTTAAACTATAACCGTAGTAGGAAATAAATAACAAAAAAATTACAAAATTGTTTTTTTTAAATTATATTTTCTTATGCAGACTTTTCAATAAATGCCTTTATAATTACATTTTGATACGTTTTTATAAAATAAATGTTTTGGTTTTCAAATGGCGCTCACTCAGTTTAAATAATTATGAATATGTCATTTTCATTTTCTGTTTTTAATAATATATATATATATATATATATATATATACATACATACATACATACACATACACACACGTTTCACCCCCCCTCCTCCGTTTTCATTAATTAAATCGAAACATTTCCAATTAAACAATAACAGATATATGTTCTCTTCCACTTTATTTACGTTTTTCATAGTTTTTTCCGGAAGTAATTAATATCTAGTTTAATTTTTTGTTATTTATTTCCTACTTCGGCCATAGTTTAAAATACTGATTTCTCTCTCTGATTTTAATGACAAGTGCTCGAAAAAAAAATGGCGTCATGGCGTCTCCATTTTCGGCGATAAACTGTAGAAGTATCCTAAATGCTGATAGAAACACATCCAATAAATATCACCAATGCGAAAATGTAATGTTTTGCCGATATTTGGATTAATTTTCAATTTTTGGGTGATTATCGAATCTCAACTTGAATTTGAACATCACTTTATTTTTAACTCGACAGGCTTTCCACTACCTTTATTTTTAATTTAAAAAAACACTTGAAAATAAGTTAAAAAAAAACACAAAAAACTTATCCAAGTGGGTAAAAGAGTAACTTAGCTTGCCTTTGGTAACATTTATTTGTTGTTTATTTTTAAACTTTTTTTTTTTTTGCTTTGTTAGCTGAAAAATTACCGGAATTGCTAACATGACTATACACTGTATAGTATACAGGTGTTTTTGTCACTATCCAGAGTTCCCCTTTTTAGGGAGCTGGAGCCCCCCCCCCGCAATAAAAAAAGTAAGGATAATTATCCAGCATAACACCGGCTTTTCATCTTTTAAGCCCTCTCTTTCTCTCTCGAATCATTGTATTTGGTCAGCATACCTCTTCCTCTAAAAGCTTGAATAAAAAAAAAAAAAAAAAAAAAAAAAAAAAAAAACCAGCAGGCAATGACCTCAATTCTAAGTTCTATTTCACGCAAACAAATATCTGATTAAAAAGTTACAGTTATAACTGCTTGTTTTTTTATGTAGTAACTATCAGAGCTTTACAGAACGGAGTATGCTCCCTCTTACTGCAGCCAAGACGCAGAAGGGGTTCTTGTCCAGAATTCCCTCAAACTAAAATAATAAATAAAAATCTGTATTATGTACGTATGCGTGACAAAGCGAAAATATATTTAAAAAAATCAAGTAAACTGATTAAGTAGTTTTATTTTTATAAAGAAAATCATCTTTAAGCGATTAATAGGAATTCGTAAGCATTAAAAGATAAATCGTGCAAGTTTGAATTGTTGAGTTATCTTTGTTTCTTGGTTTTGTTTTAAAATGACTGGCATGATAGTTTCTCTTCAGTTATTCATAAAGTTTGATTTTCTTATTTAAACAAAGTTACTTGATCAATTTATATGATTTTTGGAATATGATATTTTTGTTTTGTTACGGGTGTACAATTTTTCTTTATAAATAAATATAGACGGTTTTGTAAACAAGAACCGTGGACGGCTCATTTTATATCCAGCATTGGGAAAGCAAGTAAATAGGGATTTATTTATGAAAATAATGTTGGAAATGTGTTGAATTTTTAAATGTGTTATTTTTTAAGCACAAAGGAATAGAAAGGAACGGCTTCTTATTTTAGGAGGAGGTGTCAGAGCCCTCTCAAGATAGTGAAACTGGTAAAATCCTAGTAACGACACCTCTAACAGTGTAGATGTCGTCTCATGTGCGACCTGCAACTTTTTAATTCACATGAGTAGGCTAGATAAAAGATGTTTTGTCCTCTTTTTCTTCTAAAATATACCAGACAACATGATTCATAAGATAGTAACTCTCCTCCACCCCATCCACACGAACAATGTCAAGCAGTTCTTTTTGTTATTATTAAAAATAAAATAAAAAATTAAAAAAACTTGTGAATAATCAAGAGGAATTCCAGATAAAAATTTATGGATGTTTTCATATCATATCCACGGATACAAGATTGATAATATTGCAAGGTTACAAGATTGCACATTAAAAACAGGCTTCTAATATAAGATTATTGAAGTTTTAATATCAAAGAAAAATATAATAGCAAAGTATTAAAGAAGTAGAAAAGCAAAAGCAGATTTAAGGAAAAAGTGTGTGTATGTGCACGCGCGTTAGTATAAATATTAGGTGCTTGTACAGAATTCTCCACCTGTGATAGAAAAAAGCATATTGTACACCAAAAATCATATAAATTGATCGTAATTTTATTTTTAAATCAGAAAATAAAATTTTATAGCTAAACTACAAGCAACGATCTCACGACGCCATCCCGAAAACAGTCTAAAGAAATAAGGGAGATAACTCCAAATCGAGTTAATTATTGTGGGGGGGGGAAATGAAATAATATTTTCTTTTATGTGTTCAATATCATACGGATTATCAACAATTCATAAAAAAATATTATCAACTTCTCAAATTGACTAAATAAAAACATCAAATAAAAGACGTAATTAAGTAAATAAACAGAAAGAAGGGACAAAAAAGAGAGACAGAATTAACGGGTGACATCGGAAGTGAAAGATTATCAGCCCTAGCAGACAGATAGAGGATCACTTTTGTTAACTCTCTACATAACCCAAATAAGATGGTATGCAAGCGACATGGTTTATGAAGGTGTTGACAATGAAAATGAAGCTATGGTTTATGAAGGTGTTGACAATGAAAAAGTTGCTATGGTAACCAACAGCTAATCAAAAGAAATCGTCTCTAAAACGTCAGTGTTGAAAAAGTTGCTATGGTAACCAATCTGGAGAAACAGTCTCTCATGTTCCTTACTTATTCTGAAAACTTTTGAACGCCAGTAATTTTATTATAACTTTGTTTTATTGAACGAAAATTGATAAAAATTTTTATTTCAAAATATAGCTGAGAAGATAACCTATGACCAGTAAAAATTGTTTGAAATTTTGGTCGCAAAATAAGTGAGCAGTGAAGCTTTAAAGCAGTTCTAAATGAGTAAAACTAACACTTAACCATATATTCAAGCACTACCGTGTTTGAATGATATCTTTTCGTAGGTGGTTCTTATATTTTGACAATTTTTGATTTTACTGATTGGAAATGTCTATCATTTTTTTTTTATCCCTCTGTTTTTTGAAGAAACTCCCTCAACAGATTGATTTGACTTTTTAATTAAAAATAAATAAAGTAACCTAACCCTAAACTAAGTCTCAGGTTTACTTCAGCAGAGATCGGTTTAGAAGCATAAAGTTATATTTACTAAATATACTAGCAGATTGACCCAACGTTGCCCGGGATTGAATGATGATCAACAAATGTTTCGCACACCCATATTTTTATTGTCATTGAAATCGATGAAATAACCTATTTTTGAATCAAATCAGTTGATTGCCTGCTCTAATTGGGGACCCATCATGATATGCTTGGAGGAAGCTTCACATGCCTCTTGCAGTTACTAAGTTCACAATACATTGTAGTCTACATTATACTGTAGAGAAATTACTGTTGATTTTATAAGATTATTTTATATATAATGGCTTGAATTAGTGTTTAAAATGCAAAAGTCAAGTATCATGCTTCAATTGTGCTCTAAACAGAAACATTCCTTTCCAATGCGCCCTTGTCACATCAAAGAACATACTGTTGATTTTATATGCTTGACACTACTGCTTGTGCGGGGATAATGGTTTGAATTTAAGTTTAAAATGAAAACGTCAAGTATCGTTGTGGAAATTTGCTTAAAACAGAAACATTCATTTCGAATACATCTCTGTCATTAAAGAACTTACTGTTGATTTTATATGTTGGGCCTTTCAGCTTGTGTGGTAATAAAACTTCTCAAATGCACTTGTGATGTTAGGCTGTGTAAGGTGTTAACTTTGGTCAAAATCGCCTGTTCCTTCTTTCATTGGATTATTTCGATTATCGATACTTATTGCATACATTGTGACACAAAACCTATCTAAGAACACTGCCAGACACATAAAGTACCTTTGTGTGATACTACATAAAAAATCCACCCAGTCGTTTTTGCATCCATTGAAAATGAACACACAAAGTTTCTTTCATATAATAGTAAAGATATTCACAAACATAGACTAATCTGGTTGTTTTAATTAAAATAAAACATGCTCTAAAGCCAACAGATTATAAGCCATTTTTGAAATGGCCTTTTCCCTGTTGATTGAAGAAACAGATTATGTTCTGCGCAGCTCTAGGTGTTGCCTTCCATCTTTCAGATGTTTATCGATTACTGTCCGAGGCATCCCTAGCAGAAAATGCTGACTGGGATGTCCAGGCAACTTTCAAAAGTTGAATTTTTCCAATGCCTCTTCCTCGATTTTGAAATTATCTTCCTGATTTCTTCAGACTCCTTTATGGATGCTGGCTTGCTCCCTCCTTCCTTCCTGAACTTGTACCACATCTACTTGCGGTAGGAACAGAAATAAATAACACCTTGTGAGTGTTGATGGATGCATTATGGTCGCTGATCTTTATATTATGCCTCACTTGAGCATTGGAGAATTTGAAGGGATGCGACTTTGGCACACATCATCATCAATGGGAATTCAAATCTACCTTTCAAGCAATTTTCACCCAGTGTCAAGTGATGATCTCGGCTGGACCCATAAAAAGATGTATCGTAGGCATTTTTGTCACAGTAAAAGGAGTAAAACGAGTTATAAGGGTGCTAAAAGTAAACCCAATGTTCACTTTCTATTCCTCATGAGTAGCTATTGGTTGCTATTGTTGTGTGATGGTGATGATGATACACAGAGCTCATGAAATGTTTGCCTGGACATTCAGAGAACCAAAACCCAGTTGTTTCGTACAAAGTCAAGGAAATTTTTGCTCAGAACACACAAATTATTAGAAAACTTTTCACATTTGCTAGAAACCCATATCTCTGCAAAGTTACCATTCGACTGTATTGTTTTCGAATCTGGGTTGCAACGCCCCAACCACGGGTCTCTTTCTCATGAAAAAAAGAATTTCTAATGCAATAAGGCACTTTCAATTTTCCATAAGTTTGGTTTGACCAAAAATGTTTCTATGAAAAAAATATTACAGTTTTAAAAGTTCAAATTATTAAATTATATTTCAATAACTATAGAAAAAGCTTTGCTAAAAACAGAGAAATTATTTTATTTATTTATTTTTTTCATAATGTTTTTCAGATTTGTTAAAAAAAAAGTGGGGGAAAAAAATGTACTGCATTCAGTCATTTGTTGTGTTGCTGAATGTTAGACACTTTTTATACAACTCGCAAGACATGATTTTCTTACTTTTATAAGCCATCAATCAATAAACAAAATATGGCTGGGGTTGTCTCCTTTTAAAAAGTGTTTGTATCATCATGTCATATCATTATAACAAGAAATCAGTATCGTTCTTGCTGACCTTTATTGTAGATAGGTGTGGCATTTCATGTTTAATGTCACATCATGAGTAAAGGATCAATGTTTCTGAGACTTTTAATATCTTAAACTAGTCATTACTCTTCAATATTTGAATAATGTGCACAAATGAAACATACGGAGTATTGCAGCAAAACTCGACACTTGAGAAAAAAAAATGGAAATAGGCAACAGAAACAAAAGGTGTATATATAGAGACGACCTGTAAGAGTTTTTTTTTTAACATAGGCATTACCACTTATCAAGGCCAAGAGGCCACTCGAGGATAAGGGTTAAAGAGTATACAGTAGAAATTGGAAAATATAGTAATCATTAGTAATGAAAATTCGGTAAATTTGTTAACTTATATGGAACGGTTCATCAAAAATTTGTTTACGTTAGACTTAAAGACAACCATATTGTAGTAAGCTGGAAAGCAGGAAAACAGAAGATAATTCCATGGGCGTGCAGTTCTAAGAAAGAAGCTTTGTTCATGGAATCTACATTTAGGTTTAGGCACAGATAAAGAGTGGGGGGAATTATTGATAGTGTTTACAGCTAGACGGGTGTTTCTTGTGAAAGTCTGGTGAGGGGGGGGGGCATAGATTAGAGCTCAGCCGAGCACTTGTCATGAAAGTAATGATAAAGCAGAGACAAACTCGCAACATCTCTTCTATGAGAAAGAGGTTGCAGGGAAGAGAAAAGGACATTCCCTATGAGGCTACAAAGTCTATTTTGAACTCTATCAAGGCAGGACAAGTCCTTTCTAGCAGACCCTGCCCAGATGTGGCAAGAGTACTCCATTCTTGGACGTACCTGGCTCTTATATAGATAGAGAATTGCATCAGAAGTGAGATATCTACTGGATCAATAGAAGGATCCCACCATTTTTCCAGCAGCTTTGGCAACGGATTTGATGTATGTGTTCCATTTAAGATTAAGAGTAAAGATCAAGCCCAGAAGCTTGTCAAAACATGAGGCCTCCCCAAGACGAGAGCCATTCATTTCAATTGATGTCAGATGGGGATCAGAGCGTTGATGATGTAAAGATAAAAGCTTGGTTTTAGATACATTAAAAGTAACAAGCCACCTCTTTCCCCATTGTACCACTTGCTCAAGATCAGAGGAGAGAGAATCAGAGAGAACTTGGTCATTTACGGTCTTAGATGTGCTACCATAAATGGTAGTGTCATCAGCATAAACGTCTACGAATGATGTTACAAATTCTCTAAACTGAACTGACATATTTTTTTTTACTTGATATTTTTGTTCCTTGCAACTGCTATATTTACCTCTGCCGGCTATCAGCCTAAGTAGGGAGTGATGTAGCAGTCTTAAATAAAAACTTATGTTTTCATATGAAAAAATGTCCATGGTAGATAATTTGGCTACACACTGAGCAATTAGTTTGAAGAACTACTTTAGTACCTTTTGGGATCATGGTTGGTCAGAAAAGAGAGAGAGAGAACCCTAGAAGCAATAAAGAAAGACATCCCTTCTTTCTCTCCTGTCCCAGGTAATTCAGCATCGGTTATTTTTGTCTAAAGATAACTGCTGACAGACTTTTCACAGCCCAAAGAACTTTCCATATTTCTTTTCCTTATTTTCACTTGGACATTGTCCAACTTTCGTCCACCTAAACCAAAGAGTACAGGTAATTAAATAAATCCTTTTGTTGTTGTTAAAAAATAGTTGTTTTTTTTTTGTGTGTAACAGTTTTCATGATATAGAACAAAGATATAGAAGTGCATTTCATTTCTATATCTTAAGACAGCACAAAATGAGTCGCACACGTTGGCAACCATGTCCTTATCCATAGTGGCAAACGCCTCCATAATGGGATCTTCAGAGAATCAAACATGTTGTGAACATGCTTGTTCATCTTGGTCTCATTTACAACCCAAGAAAAATAGTCAAGGAAGTTACAGTTGGTTTGGAATTAAACCACAAGCCTGGCGACCAATGGTGAGGAACACTGTTGAGCAGTCACTCCTGAATTGTCTTGGCTTTGTATGCAGGAGTACAGTTCTGGAAGATGAAGGGGTGTCTGGCCGCAATCTCTTTTACTCAGAGCCTTACCATGCTTCTAAGCATCACATATTTTGTTTACTTTTTGTTACTTGTCCGATTTTTGCTACAACACCATATGCACAGTTATACATTCTGTTACCAAGTGTATTTGTTGTAAAGTTAGACATCATCAGTTTTACATGAGTAATGTAATCAAATTATTTTTGCGTATCATTTGATAAAGAAAGTTCATATTTCAAACTAAAATTTGAAACAGCTACATACACAAAGGAATTCAACCATGCAAACAGTTCAAAATCACATGCTGTTGTATTTTGATAATTTTCTCTCAAACTGAGTCAGTTTCATTATTTCTAAAATGCAGTCAGCCATAGATAATTGCAATTTTAAAAAATCATAAAAATATGCAATGAAGGTAAAAAGAAAATGCAAGCATCTAATTGCCATTCAAAATATTTTAGTAAATTTTAAACATAGATAAAATCAGTGTAATAAATCTATTTATATAAAGTCAAAATATGTATATTTAGGGAACATTCTTTCGTTTAAGAACGTTTCATTAAATAATATAAACACTTCCTGTCTACATATTTTGGTTCTGATCCTTTCCAGTTCTCTTATTAACATTTTATTTCTCTCAAGAACTGGCTGATTTAACTGCTATAGTCATTTTTGAGCTGAGTACTTTCAGATCTGTCCTGATCCATCATCAGGGATGATTACCAGTAAACAGTTCAAGTTATTTTATAGAGGTAATGTTATATATATATGTATGTATGTATGTATGTATGTATGTATGTATAGGATTAATTCCTAAATTATTTAAAGTAATGTGAGCCATTCGTAGAATCCAGATCCCTCTGAATTGTAATAATAGTTATTAGATATCAGTTAATAAATATTCTTCAATTTTCAGTTTATTTCGAGTATGTTGAAAGGATTTTAGGTGGCATAATATAAGCACAATCTCCCATTTGAAAATTCAAATATTTTAGATTTGCATTTAATTTGATCCAGAGTCATTAGACACAAATTAAGTAAGATTCACTGAATTTCATTTTATTAACTCCTATTAACGCCTTTAATTTATACTTTCTAGAATCAAAATCATGTAATCAATTTTGATCAAAATTAGCATAGTAATTGGAGTACGGATTCTAGATAAGTTTGGTATCATCATATTTGATTTTAATCTTGTATTAAGATATAAGAGACTTATTTCTTTGTGATGAGTCCTCAGAGTGATTTCCCTTGCATGTTGTTGTTGGTTATTAGCTGGGAAAACAAAAATGATAGATGTGTGTCCATGACTTGATTTATCTTATGAGTAAATTGACAAGACAGATGGACAGACGGACACCATTTGTTAGAGAGATGTGTGAACGTGTTACCTATTGAACAGGTAGATCATCTAATGTTTATTTTGGTTAATGCTGAGGCAACAAGCATGGTGTGAATAACAGAAAATGTCACAGCCGAAGAGTAATCGAAGATCAACATACTGAACCCGAGGTGAACATTGCTGTAGTGAGGAAGCAGGTGATATGACGTCACATGAGGTGTGTGCGTGAGAGAGAGAGAAAGAGAAAGAGAGAGAGAAAGAATAAATAAGAAATTATTTAAGGATCTCTAATAGATAAAGGTCCCTTAGAACCAGCATATTTCTCTCTTCTGCCGTTAGTGTAAGAATAAAAGTAACATTATCTTTTATCTATATATAAAAGGGCAAAATGTGTGTGTGTGTGTGTGTGTGTGTTTGCATGTCTGGCGAACACTTCCAACAGACGCGTTGGAACGTGACAAAACCGGTATCGTTTTAAACCTCGATCCTTCAGACAATAAATATCGAAAAATTGGCCGAAACATTCATTCCTTCACCCTCAACTCAACCGTTTTGTACAAAGAGGAGTTGCTTTTTTCGCTGACATTTTAGCAAATCATTGTCACCGTTGCATTGACTATGCTTAATTTTGACATTCATGACTTCCGGTTTGGCCATGGAAGCATTGGCAAAGACGTCAAATTTTTTCACCTTCTCCTCCTTTGCGTTACAGGTTCGAGCCTGCCTGCATACTACCACTTTTTTTTTTTTTTTTTTTTTAAACACCTTCACCCAAACTGCCTACTGTTGTTTGGATCCCCCCTCCCCCGAGGTTCCTTACTACACCTTCACACACACTTGGTAACACCGGGTACCCCCGCTAGTCTGTAAAAAAAAAAAAAAAAAAAAAAAAAAAAAAGGTCCTTCCATAAATTCAAAATGAAATCTGTATATTTCCTTTAGTTGTGGTACCCATTTTTGATTTCAGAGAAGATAAAAAAAATCAAGTGTTTTCACTTATTGGAGATCTGCAATGTCCGGGCAAGAACAAAACTAAAAGTTATGGTTTGATAAAACTGTTTATGACAAATAGATGCCCACCCCTGCGTTTGGAGTGAGTGGGGTGGAGAATCTAACAGATGCATCTAAAAATGCAATTTCAAACTTAAGTGTGACAGACAAAAACAATGTTATGACAGACTGACTTATAAAAGACAAAGTGTGTGCAGTCATCACCAACCCAATATGGGTTTAACCGGCTTCCTCCAAAGGAGGAAGTTTCATGGGAGTATGAAATTCACAAGCAGTCCCCAGTCACATGTATATCCCCGTTAGAGGAGATGACGACGTTAGGTTTTTGCAACTTTTGCAGGGAGGTGTCGACGTCCTCCTACATACAGCACCTGGAATTGCCAAATTGGTCACCCATTTTAGTAATGACCAGGCTCAACATTGCTTAACTTCAGTGATCTGAGAGGAACCGGTGTGTCAACGTGATTATGCCATATATATAAAAAAAAAGACAAAACCTCTCACAATAACTGTGAGGACATTATATATGAATGGCATATAAACAGTCTTTTTGTCCGATTCATGTCATGGACATAATGAAAAATCATTACATCTTGAAATGTTCATTTTGATATATTGCCCATATTTACTTACCTCCCCACGGGGCAGAGTTAGACACAAGTTTTTTTTTTAATGTGGAGAAAATTCAGCTCCTCAAAAAAGCAACACTCTGGATTAGGACAAACGTTGAAATAGTCTCAGTCTACAAGGATTTCTCCTCCCCTGACCGAGAATGGAACACATGCAGTATCAGAAGATACTATACTTTAAATTATTAATTTGAAAAAAATATAAAATTTACATTTTAAATATTTTAAACAAATTAAATATGAGGCCTTTTGAAAGTGTGAGAAAATGTGTGTCATGGGCCATTTTTTTTTTTTTTACCGTAATAAAAAAATGTCTGTCCTACTCTTAGCTAGAAACTTTCAATCACCATAATACCACATTTACTCCAGGAGCCGTACTATTAAATTTCCCACATCGTTAAAAAAAAAAAATTATTAAAAATAAATAACGTTAATTTTGTCTCACTCATTATTTATAGAGTTCGCTTTCAGTAGACATTTTGAAAGCATGTTATATGAGTATTTTTTGTCCAGGTTATTGTTTCAGTGTGTTTCCAGTTGAAATATAATCAACTGTGACATGAAAAAACACATATTTCCTATATTAGTGTATAATAATGATAATTCCTCATTTCAGAGATTCAACTAATGATTATGTGTCTGATGTTTGGAGCATAACTAGATAAAATAATATATGATGACGAATTAAGAAAATGCAATTAGATACACGACTAAATTCATCCTCCTTGCAATGAAGAGTGTCTTTGAAGATGAGCACAGTTAAGTACATATACATAAGCTGAGTCGGGTTCACTAAATATCCAAGTCGACATAAGTTCCTAGGTAAAAACCATGCATACGCAAGATCATTATGGTTGAAAGAAATATTGTTTGCCTAATTTCATTCTGTGAGTTATTTGGTTAATGTAACTCGGTAGTTTATTTTTTTTCTTCCTTTAATAACATTTTATATATTGCCCATTTTGCAAATGAGAAAGTATTCTTAATTTTTTCAAGAAATAGAAAAGAAAATATATCAAGATATGTTAACACATTATTAGCCTGAGATCTGCCAATATTTCGATTTCGTATTGATTAGACAGCAATCATTTTCAGCAATTCTCTCAAGACATTTACAGACTATCCCATAGAGAAATAGTTTGGTTTGGTTGTTTGGTTTTATAGCATATCAACCCTTTTTAGTTATTTAATGCCGAATCCAGTAATTTCGAAAAAAAAAAAAAAATTCTGATTCAAATTCTTTATATCTTCAAATATTTATGATGTTTAGTTTAGTTGTTTTGTAGACGGAAATTGTTGTTTTTGTTTTTGCAAAACATGATTGAGTTTTGCAACTGGAAAGAAAAAAACAATAGCATCAATGTTTGGTGCATTTTAGGCCAGGAAGCTGATATCATACGACATGTTAATTTGGAAGCACCAGTTATAAATAAGATCATGAAATAAATTGGCTGAGAGCAAAGTGTAGTATCTGTTTTGGTGCCGCACTTGGTCTTTGCTGCTCTCTGTTAGTAAAAAGTACTTTTAAAATGAGGAAAAATTTTTATTTTTGTTCTATCCAATCCAGAGTGCTCCTTTTGGGTGAGCTGGATTTCCCCCCGACCTTGTGTCTAACTCTGCCATCGTGGAGAGACAAGTAAATGGGAACAGTGATTGATCTTTTGGCTAGTAGAAAAGTGTGCCTGTTCTGATGCAGCATTTAGTTTTCATTGTTCACCGTCAGTGAAGGAGAAATCCTTCTAGACTGGAGCAAGTATTACTTTAAAACTATTTGGGAAGCTGGATTTATGAAAGAGACTATCAAATAAAAATATCCTAAAACAAAATATGCAAATTATGTGTGTAAGAATCATTCTGTTCAAGAATAGGTAGAATAGACATAGAATTTAAAAAAAAATTTTTATTTGAGACATGAAACACACTTAAAATATATACATGTTATTGTAAACTGACTTAAAATTAAGTGGCTGTACTGACAACCCAAATAATATATTAAATCTCACTTATAAATTTTAATAGAGCCAAAAATGGATGGTCACATTCAATGTTACCAAGACAAAGCTACTTCTCTTTAACAACTATAGGAAACTTTTCCAACCACTGATAGCCATACCGACAGCATCGTTTCTGAAAATCCAACGGTCAAACACTGCAGTTAGAATTCTCAGACAACATGCAATGGAATAAATACATAAAATATGCGGCCAAAGTTGCTACAAAGAATGTAAACTTCCTCTATCAGGCGAGAAAACTTCTCACACCAGTGAGTCTTCTATATGATGTTTCTGAATTTTTGAATTTATAATACATAGTAATCTATATCACCACAAAGCTACTATTGACTGATGCATGGAGTACTGTTGCCACATCTGAGTTTGTGCACTAACCATTAGTCTATCCTCTTTGGACAGGGTGTAAGAAAGAATGTATAACCTAAAAATCCCACACTATTTGCCAAACTTCAACTCCTCTCGTATCGTTGCAGAGTTGCATCCTCCAGCTTCTTTTCTAAGTACTTTCACAAAATGTTCCCCAATGAATTTGCAGCACTTGCACCTCCTCACTCTCAATGAAAATATCATCTATCCACCTGACTGGCTGCTAAATGCCACCCCTTCATTGTAGGATTTCATACATGATAGAATATTTTATTTTATGCTCTGATTTCTTTTCTCAAACCGTTTACCTTCGGAATTCACTTCTTGCTTCCTTTTTCCCAACATGCAAACATTACGAACATGCAGAAATTTAAATCTAATTTGAATAAACATCTTGCTGCCCAACCAACTCCCGTTCTAGGTTGCCTCCTACGAATCTGGTTCCTATCACAGTAGCAATATCTCTTGTTTGGAAGTGAATAAAACAAAATAATACTTGTCTTTTTTTTGTATATCTATTATTAAAAAAAAAAAAAATAAAAAAAAAACGGAGCTCAAAACAAACTTTTTCATGTAAGACACATATTACACTTTCAGTAAGTTATACTTTTCATAATTTTTTTTTTTTTTTTGATTAAATTTGAATTTAGAAAAATAAATTCAGTTTCAGAATGGAACTAAATTTTACAAATCATTATCAACCACAGGTATGTCTATGTAATGTGATTATTTAGAGAAGGGAAATCTGGCAAGAAAGAGGTGAGGACATGCGTTGCATAGTCTGAAATAATATGAAAATAATACAATGGAGATCATGAATCTTAAAGACAGACTTTGATTTAATGATCTCAGAGAAAAATGAAATTCGGGCAGTATAGAAAGATCTGAACAGTAGAGTTTCAAGGTATGGCCATGTTCAAAGAATGGATGAGAGTTCTTGGGTTGATAGATGTAGAAGAGTTACAGTTAGCAGGGTTAGTTTGGCAGGTGAAATCAAAGGTAAACATGAGAGGAATTGATAAAAATGGACTTCATATTATTTTGAATTTTCAGACTACTGTTCGTGTCTTGTGTGTCATTTTCACAACGTTTCGGTCAATGCAACCCCCTTCAGGTGTATCTTGTAAAACTCGGGAATGTTTTTCTTGAACTCAAGAATTTGGACGATTCATTTCAGATGATAGGTGGTTGTCTAACTTGCTATTTAGTTTTCCTTTTCTCTATCTTCGTACTATCTTCTTTCCATCTAAACAGGACGTTAAAATGTTGAAGTGAATTTGTCTAAGTTACCTGGCGAAGTTTATAATGTTGAAGTGATTGCGTCTAAGTTTCTTGATGAATTCGTATCTCTGAGAGAAATCTACTTCAAGGAAATCCAAGAAATCTATCAAGAACTTGGCAGTTAAATATGTCGAGAAAATACCAGCTTGAAGGTGAGAAGACACATGTGGGAAATATTCTCACTAGGAAAGATTGAATTGGAAGTGTCTATCACTATAAATAGATATGAATAGGGCTGAAGAAAATGAATACATCTAAAGCTGCAGTTTTTCTAAGTCAAAAGAAAAGAATATTTCTATTTTGACTGGACTCAGAGAAGGAATAAGGAAGTCTTTTTTACCGGACTTCTTGTCTCTTCAAATAACGTTATTATACGAACAATTATGTTTATTTTCATTTTTTTTTTTTTTTTTTTTTTGGTTATTCCTTCAAGAAAATGAGGAAATAAATTCCTAGCTGTAAAAGAACACTCTCGGAACATTATTTCAGATAAGTTATCTTTGTCTGCAGATATTTCAACTAATCTACCCGATAGGACTTTTTATTTTAAAAAGACGAAATTACAAAATGTAAGCTTAAATTGCAAACAAAGGGAGCAAACTCTTTTCGATTTTGCTAAAGTATTTCGACCTTTCTAAAAAAAAAACCCCAAAAAAACTCTACATTAGTTAAAATCTCATATCACAGAAGTAAGTAAAAAAACGTTTTCTCAACATGTCTGTCTTTCTTTTGTAATTGTCATCACACAAAGGACTTTCTTTGTAGCTGTAAGCAAAATCTTAGCAGCAGACAGCTTGTGAACTTTTTGGGGGCTTTAATTTTTTTTTCTTCCCCTTTTTCCTAATAAAATTGTTTGTTTGTTTCTATCCAGCAAGTCTTATCATTTTTTTGCTGCTTTTCTTTGTCTTTGTATTGGTAATGTTTTTATATGTCGAAGTGACCTTTATTGGAAGTTATGATAATAATTTCAACACAAGATCCAACAAAACACAAGTGAGGTGGAATAAAACAAATATGCAATAAATGTTACCAAAACCTAGATCAGTTACTCTTTTTCCAATATAGACATTTGCTTTTTTTTTTTAATTCAAAACGAAAGTAGTGTCTATACACATTAATATTATATATATATATATACACACACACACTAATATTATAAACATACATATGCACATACTAATAGAGTTGTCTCTCAGATGAGGACGAAACACCAAACAAGTGTGCCACAGAAATAGCAAGAAAGAGCCGGCAGAAATATACCGAGACCTTTCAACAGATGAACCTTAAAGAATGGGAACAACATCAGCGTGCAAAGTATTTTCTGGGGGAACTTTCTCGGGAATACATAGATAAAGAAGGTTCTTTGGACTGGCTCAAAAGAAGATCCCTCCACCACGATCAGGAAAGGGTTATAATGGCTGCCCAAGACCAGGGATTGATGACCAATGCATTCAAGAAGATGGCAGGGATCAGTAATGACAATTAATGCAGATTCTGCCACACAGAATTGGAAAGTGTTGGTCATCTGATATCAAGTTGCAAAGTTCTTCTAGGGGACGGCTACTATACAGCGAGACATGATGGAGTATGCAAGTACCTCCACTGGATCATCTGTAAAAAATTAAACATCCAGTGTAGCAGCAAGTCCTGGGAACATCAACCTGAAAAAACAGTTGGAAATGATTTATATACCATACATTACGACCATGTAATCCCTACAGCCACCTACCTTGAAAATGCTGCTGTGAAACCTGACATAGTTATATGGAATAAGTCAGAGAGAGTTGCAACCTTGATTGAAGTAAGTGTTCCTAATGATGGCGGTCTTAACAGAGCTGAAAGAGAGAAACAGACCAAATACCAAGGTCTCATGTATGATATGAAAAGAAACTGGAACCTAAAGGGGATATCGATCATACCAGTTATCATAGGTGCCACAGGACTTATGAAGAAGAACCTGAAGTCCTACCTAACTAATATTCCTGGTGAACCAAGTGCAAAAGAGATTCAGACAATTGCACTTAAGGGAACAGCGAGGATACTAAAAAGAGCTCTCGGTTGGTTTCAATAAAAAAGCGGGGCAATGTTGACAGCTGGTTTGGCTGCCCCATACCCAGCATTACAATCTTCAAAGGAAGAAAAAAAAAAAAAAATTATATACTAATACATACATATTAATAATATATACATATGTATATATACATGTTGATATTATATACATATACATACACACACGTATATATATAATTGCCATTGCTTGATTTTTTTTGTTTTTATTTGAAATCCATAGTAAACGGTGATGTTTATCTTTCAATGCAGTGACAACGTACAACTTTATTTTTTAAAATTATGTCTCTCTTTTTTTTAATATTGAATAAAGTTAAATTTAAGTATGCATCATTTTCATCATGTTTTTCTTTTTTAAATGTTATAAAAATATTTTTCATCCTTTTTTTCCAAAAAAACTCATTCATTATCAACAGCCTGCTTGACAGATTTTGTTTGCTTTGAATACTATATGAAACGTCATTTTTCAGTTGTCTTTCAGTAGCCTTGACACTATTCACCTCCATTAAAAACATTATACAATAATAGATTAAACCATTTTTTTCATTCATAAAAACATTTTTATAGTTCCTTGGCTTTTCTGCTCAGATCAAAGTGTAGTATCTATTCTCTGTGCATCATAAGAATGTCAGACATTTTATTATCAGTGAAACTATTTTGTATAATATATGACAATGCAAATTATAAATCCATATTACATAATATTCATTTATTAGAAACTTTTTAAAAAATGCTAATTAGGAATACCGAAAGCTGATTGTGAGTGTTTTCAGATTATTATATATACATCATTACAAAATATTATGTTGTATCACAGAATTAAATAACCATAACCTGTTTTACTGTTAATATACTTATGATATATGGAAAATTTATTCATTTAGATAATACATTTTTAAAAAGAACCCGTGTGTGCACGTGAATGCCAATAATATGTATGCGATTGGTACAATCCTAAACGATTTATCTTATCATTATGAATAATAGAATATGTACTTTAGGCGACCGGGTGATACATGTGGATACATTACTTGACTTTTATTTATTTATTTTTTTGTAAACTTTACCATTTACAAAGGTGGCACCCCACGCAAAAAAAAAAAAAAAAAAACCAGAAAAGAAAAACATGAAAATCTAAAACTAATGGTATATTTATTACATATTCGTTATATATATATGAAAAAAAAAGTCTATATGTCAAATTTCAAGATGTTGTCCAACTTACCCTTTATTTCTTTCAGCATGTTAAAATCTTCAATTCTTGGACAACATCTGGGAATATAGACTTTTTGTCATTTATTTGTATATTCTCTATAGTTACGTCGAGCTTCACTAATTAAAGGATTGGTATAAATGAAGGATGAAATATAATTAAATTTTCCCCCATAAACATTATTTCCACAACAAAACAACATCGCAGCTTACAAGAGCAATGACAGCCAACAAACTGGAAGTCCAAGATGCGAATTTCACCCTCATTTGGGCTCATCAGTCTCACAAGTAGTAATTAAAATTCATTGATTAGAAACTTTAAAAACATTCCTAATTGTGAGAGATTGGCTTGGGTTCTTCTTGGTTGGATGAATACACCCCTTGTCTGAGACAAAGTAAGTTCATTCAATAGTTGGATTTTGCTGCGGTTTGATTGATTTTAACAGACTTTCTTTGTGTGGTGTAGTTGCTGAAGTGGTAGAGTACTTGCCTCGCATGCAAGAGACTCAGGTTTCGGATCCCGAGTTTGGATATGTCTAACTGATTAGCCCAAATGAGAGTGAAACTCAAGTCTTGGACTTCCAGTTTGTTAGGTGTCATGGCTCTTGTGAGCTGCGACGTTGTTCGGCTGTGGAAATAATTATATAATCTGCCACATTCTGAAAACTCTCTCTCTATATATATATATACACACATCTTAAATGTTATACGCATAACATTTGGGTCGATGTTAACTCTAATTCGTGGTCTAACAGATAAAGTACTAGAAAAATTAAGTTGTGACAATCGTCTGGAGGTTGAATGTTCAACCATTAGTGTTGATTAAGAATACAACTGAGAATTACTTGAGACTTCTACCCAGTCATGGTTTACAAAATGAGAATCCCGCTTATTAAATATAGGGTTCCATTTGAAATTCTATAGAGATTCGACAAAAAAGATTCCCGAGTTCAACAAAATACACCTGAAAAAGGTTGGAGATTATATCGGTCGAAATGTTGTGTGAATAAAACTCAGGATGAGAACAGTAATCTGAATAATCTAAATCATATAAACTATTATTCTCTGATCGATAATTGTAATAAAATGATTACAGTAGAGAAGACATCCATTTTAAGGGCAGTAATTGACCACATAAATTGACCATGGCAATGAAATTTACACATGACTTAATGAAATGATAATTATCTCACCTTGGCTACTTCAATATAAATTGTCATTGACAAAAACTGTATTTTCAATTCCTTTTTAATCAACATCCATCAGACTTTTATGTTGGTATACTGCACATGTATGAAACTATGGTGAAAGAGAATTTTCAAATGAATGTTATTTTAATTCAGCAGTAAATCTGAATAATTTACATCCAATAATATCCAACATAGGAAACAGACGCTGAATCGAACATCACAATGTTGATTATAATGCATAGAAGTGTTGACTGTCGTCTAGGCGGTCGATTTTCAAACCTGGGTTAAGGTAGTTGCTTATCTAGCCACACTGATGAGCTGTGATACAGCAAAACAGTACTGTATGTGGATGATTATAAATGCTCCCTATCTTGGGTTGAGTATATTCGGAAGTGATAAAACAAACTGCCATTAACATATTAAGTGATGCTCTTTGCGTAAACAAATGGAGCTTAGGTGTTTGGACAATGTTTGAACATTGTTGATTCACATGCCCGTCTTAGCAGCAGCCAAATAGCGTAATGGTTAGGAGCTCCGACTGTCATTTCAGTGGTCGAGTTTCAAGCCTAGTTGGAGGTAGTTGCTTGTCTAGCCCACTGATTAGATGTGATACAGCGAAACAGTACTGTATGTGAATGACTATATATATATATATATATATATATATATATATATATATATGGAGGAGTTAAAAGTAAGGATAAGATCTATTCTTTAGAGGGAGACTTATTAGGATAATTTAAAGTTCAACAAATTGTTTTGGAGCTTATATAGATTATCAATAAAATAAGAAAATGTCATTATAAAAATATATACTAATATAAGTAGATTTATTCATTTATTCAATAAGGATAACACATCAATTAGGGGTGTATGATAAGTAAGTATATATTCATTTTTTTTCTTATTTTATTGATAATCTAATACATTTTTTCAACAAAGGAATTAACAAACTGAAAACCGTTTGGTCCTGGATATGACCTTAAACTATATCCGATGGTGAGGCCCCAGCTTGCAGGCTTTGGGGAGTGTGGAGCCACCCTTTAATTACCTTTGCTCTCAGGTCCACTCTAACCCGGAGCGGTAGTACCTGTAAGGGTCCCAACTATGGGTTAAATAAAAACTGACTTGAAAACAACAAATATATTTTATTAAAAAATTTTTCTTCAAAATCTTTGGATGCGGCATTAAATAACCCAAAAAGGGTTGATATGCCGTAAAACAAAAACAACCAACCATGAAAATCGTTTCTAAATTTTTGAGATGAGGATTGATAATTCATATTATTTGGATTATTCAAACTACTGCTCTCATCTTGCATGCTATTCCTCAATCAATTAAAGTGTTCTATTTGAAATTCCATTCAGATTCCAGAGTTCAACAGGATACACTTACTTGAAAAAGGTCAGAGGTCAAATCAGTCAAAACGTTAATAACACTGAAGATGAGAACCGTATTGAAAACTGTTTCCCTTCCTAATATATTTTAACTTAATATATTTTTCTACTTCATATGTTAGACATGGGCAAAGTTTTGAACAAAGGTATATAGGACGTTTCATAAGAAAATTAAAATTATGTATTTCCATTTTTTTTTAACATTTCCTCTAAAGAAATAAAGCCATAAATTACAAAAAAATACAAATAAATAAATAAATTAAATAAAAACAAACAGAAATTTGTTCGAACATGTTTTTTTTCCTCACATATATACACACACATGTACGCACGCACATACGCACAGACACGTGCATATATTCACTTTCACGTATATACACTCACATGCTAATGTACACACATGTATGCGCACATGTACGCACACATGGGAAATGTCACTTCTCCTGAAAGGAAATCTAGATATACGCAGTCAGAACACTGACCCTGGTATAGAAGTCAACAACAAACATTCAACTTCCTCTTTCTTCCCTTTTGCCTTGGTTCGTCAACAAGACAAGTTCGCGTCCATAGCTCTTGGCTTGAAGACTTCTCCACGTGGACAACTGCTATCATGCACGCGCGGCTTTGATGAGGCCAACACACACACACACACTCTCTCTCTCTCTCTCTCTCTCTCTCTCTCTTTCCCTTTCTACATGCGGGACTGCCATTTCTCGTCCTCTCTTTTATTCCTTTCTTTTCCATGCACATAGTCGTCAACGACTGAATGAACACTTGTTCCACCTACACCCTTTATTTTCGACAAAAAATAAATGACATGTTTATTTTATCCAGCAACTGAGTTTTGTTTCCTTCTTTCCATTCGTTTCATTATTTTCTTTTGTAGCGAGTTAGGATATTTATATCCTGGCCCACAACAAATTAATAAATCTTAGATATGTTTTAAAACCATTTCATACAATTTTTCATTGCTGTTGACCATCATTCATTTCATATGAATAGGATGATTATTCGCTCCCCCCTCCCCCTCGATATCTTTCTACTTGATATTCTTTCTAGAAGTAATTACCAGAGGGATCATGTGAAGATTGCCAACATCCGTATTTCTGTGAAACAAGCTGAATTCGAACTTGGCACATATAGGTTGTCAGTTTGTATCATTAACAACTTAACCACCATCACCACCCTGATGCTGGTGTTGGATTTTATGCCATGTCATCCGTGTTTGGATCACTTTAATCCAAAATCGTACATGATTTAATATATGACTCAAAACATAAATTCATATGAATTAACATAGAACTTTGTCGATCGATCGTCTTGATCCTGTTGTTGAAATTCTTACAGTAATCCATGTAATGTAGGCACCGCCAAAAATGGCCGCAAAATCAAGTTGTTGTTGTTTTTTAAAACTAAATCACATTTATTAAAATCCATTATTTCTGAGTAACTTTTTTTTTTTCCAGAAAGATAAAACCCTGAATTTTATCATATAGAAAACAGAATAATGTAAAACTTTTTTCTACTATTTTTAATTACATTTTAAATGTTAAATTTTCCCAAAAAGTTAACAATTGACATTTTTTGTCTTGCACAAAAAACGTACTTAAATATTTAAAAAAAAAAAAGGTTTTTGAAATAATTTATTTATTTATTGTCTAACTAAGATTTAGGATGATTTTCTAAGAGAATATGCAAAAATATTATGATATAAGTACCTGAATTTCAAATAATTCCACTTATTCATATAGCTAACCAGATATTTCGCGTCGATGTAGAGTCTAGATCGACTCTGTTTACGTTCGCGTTTTATAAGAAGAAAACTATGGAAGACCAAACAGGCCAAAAAAACTTATTTTTCAGTGACGAAAATTTCAATGTATTATTAAGCTGAGGCTGGCCAGTACCAGATGGGTGACCATTTGTATGAGTTTGGTTTTTAATGTGTATGTGTGTGGGGGCCAAGCTCCCCAAAATGGGGGGAGGGCAATTTAAAGCAGAATAAAAAAAAATTATTTCAGCGCGTTTGGTCCACCATAGTCGAAAGGCGGCAAACGTTTCCAAACGGGATCGAAAAAAATGATGCTATTTTTAACACAAAGGGCACAATATTTATCGAATTTTTTTTTTGTATCGATTATTCAAAGCATGCCCTGTTTAATAATGGTCATGCATTATTCGGCTCGCTAAAAAAAATTGTTAATTTATTTATCAAAAATTTTAAAATGGCTTTTTTCGTATAAATATTAAAAAATTTTTTTTTGTTTTGTTTAACTTAAATTAATTATTTTACTTAACATATTCACCGAATTTCACACTTCAAAACTTAAAAGCGGGATAATTAAACACAATCGAAGTTCTGATATTCAGACGTCAAAATAAAGTATGCAAACAATTTTTTTTTTTTTTTTAATCTATAATTCTGTCCCTTACAACAACACAATATGTTTTGTTCAGTTTCAGATGATTATTTTAAGCATATTTGTTCCCACTTCCAAACAAGGGGGGTTTTTGTAAGCAAAAAAATATATATATATAAATATCGTTTATGAAAAATAAGTACACTGTTATAAAGTTCATTCTTCTCCTAATAATCGCTGAAAATTTCGTATTGATCGGATAATTAACTGATTTTTGGTAGATTTTTAAAAAGACGGTCCGTCAAAAAGTACTGACCTGCCCCCCCCCTCCCCAGTTTTGGCGGTGCCTAATGTAATGGATTGCTAACATCCTTAAATGAACTGACTGGATTCAAATTTTGAACACTGAGGTCATCAGCCCATGTTGTTATCCAATTAAACACTGTCTAAAGGCAACTGGATTGGGAAAAAAGAAAAAGCTCAGTGTAAAAGAGTGTCTCCTTCACTGGCCATGGACAAGATGAGTACGGTATAAAAATAGATACTACACTTTGTTCCTAACCAAAAGGTCATAAAGGTTTTTTGGATGCATTAAAATATAAGCAATAAAAAATAAATTGATAATTAAGTCGAAATATTAGTAAGTGGCTTTTTATACCACTGTGCATATTCTTAAAAAGTGATTGAAATTTTTCATCAATATTTTAATGAAAGCATAACATAATCATAAATATAGTTTTATATGAGAATAATTCTAATTAAAATGAAAAGGATTTTACTTTAAAGATTTTCTTCAAACTATCGTCTAATTCCTTTTCAATGAGAAAAGCATTGACGTCAATAATATGGTAATTCCAAGATAAAGAAGTAGGTCATCTGTAAATGGGCTGCATGAAATAGTTCTAAAAATAAAAATCGTGTCTGAACTTTAAGCTATAGTTTTGAAGTCTCAAGAGTATCGGTAACATTTTTTTTTTTTTTTTTTTTTTTTTTAAATTCGCTGTTTTATCATGGTCAATCTTTAAAAGAATTTAGAAACACAAAAAGGCGAAAAAAAAAAGATTAACATTTTTAAAAGCAATTTTGAAAAGGTTAGATTAAGATCTTATTTACAAAAAAATAAACATTTAAATTTAGAGAATGCATTTTAATCGATTAACACGCATATTAAAGACTTTCATTAAACATGTATTAATACAGAATTTCGCCAAGCGTATTTTATAGTTTCTAAATGCCTACCAAGTTTCCGGGTGTACTACAGGATATTCAAATATATTAATGGCAATATAACACTGACTTTTCCATCCAACCACAGACACATAATATTAATATTATGTTATAACTTCTTGTATGCATGTGTAACGTGGTCATTATTATTATTATTATTATTTTTTACTGTGTCATTATACTTCAAACCTCTCAGACCAACACATTGTCTGGCACCATCGCAAATTAACCAAACAAAGAAAAAAGAAAGAAAAATCCAACTCTGCATTTGTTTAAATTAGAAATTAAATGCATTTAATCATGGTTCTTCCAAAACAATGCATTTCATTATCTTTCAAAAGTTTTTTTTTTTTTGCACATATGTATTTTACAACGCTCTGCAATATAACATGCTTTTAATTTTTAAAATCTCTATCCTCACCACATGACGCCAGCTGTAGCCAGTGCTTTCTCGCCCTTGACTTCACACGTTCATCTTCCCAAACGCATACTTTGCTTCTCTTCGTCAACCACGTGCTATCCTTTTTCTTTTTTCTCTCCTTCTTCCCGTAATGTTTGACTGTACACACTTATTTAATTTGCATATGCGATAAGACGGCTGCTACTGCTGCTAATATTTTCGCTAGCCAGCTATCCTATGGCTGCTGCTGATTTGCTCACACTTACCATAAGAGCACACTGCTTTTTTACACATGTATTTTTTTGCTTCGATATGAGCTAACATGTAGCATAATCATGTTAACACACCAGTTCTCATTAGATCACCAAAGTTAAGTGATACTAAGCCCAGTCAGTAGTAAAATGGGTGACTATTTGGGAATACCAGGTGTTGTATGCATCTCAGCTTATCTCGTTATCGTTTTTAGTTGTTTTGAATTTCTCCTTACCACTAGAATCAAGCAACACCAATTCAAAAGAGGTGTGGTTAGAGATTGTGCAATTCTTGCTTCCCATTAAATATGCAGCAACCCTTACAGTGAATATCTATTGTTTATCAAGACTGAACGATGACATGACTTGAGAATTATATTTTTAATTTACTATTAGTCAATTATTTTTTAAAATCAAAAAATGCAATAGCATAGAATATTAAAACATACTTAAAATTTTTTTTTTAAATAATTCTATTATAAAATGAAATTTAGCAGTGTGCATTTTTGTTTCATTGTAAACAAGTCAGCCATTTTAAACTTTTTTTAACAAGAAAATGAATTACTTGGTGACTCTTTCAAATTAAAATTGAATCTTAATAAATCCGCATGTGTTAAAATATTGAAAGTTTTAAAAGCTGTTTATAGTCAATAATTTCATAGATAGAGATTAAAACAGCATTATCTTAACAAAATTATTTAGAATTTTATAACAATTTGTTTCCACGAATGATTTAATTACCAAACTATATTGTAATAATGAAATTAACGAGTGGCAAGAGGGCTTTGAGTTTGCTTTTGGCAAACTTGTAATTATTGCTTCTCATATTTTGTCCTTTATTCACATTCCATGAGTCATATTGCAGACGAAGGGGGGAAGAATTGCTATTTTCTGGATCAGAATCTATCCCTCTAACATTTATTGTTGGCTAGCCTTTAACCTTGAAGTGGTATTTTTTTTTTAGCTCTTTAGCTTGATACCTTGCCTATTCTTGAAAAAAAAAAAAAAAATTAACTATTAAAATCCTGTTTTGAAATGTTTCACAAGGATTTGTGGCATAACGAATATAATAGCTAAATAATAATCAGTTGTCAGAATAATCCATATTATTAATCCTCATCTCAAAATCGGAAATATAAAATCTTAAAATCTTATTGAAAAAAAAAAAAAAAATTCTTAAGAATGGCATAGTAAAAAAAAATAAATAAAATAAGAATAGCAGATAAATGAATGAATAAAATAAAATGATAATAAAAAAGAAGCGAAACAAAAACTGAAAGATAGGTACAAGAAGTTATTTTCTAAGAGCTTTAAATCCAATTATGAAAAGGATATCATTTATCGGTTTTCTAATTGTTAACAAAAAAAAAATCAGGAGTAAAATGGACACAGAGTAAGTTATTGAAGGAGGACATTTATTTTAATTTTGCATAAAAGCCAATGTTAAAAATGTATATGTCTTTTTCACCTAGAAACCATCTTACTAAACAAAAAAAAAAAAATGTTTCATAAAATTTCATTTATGATTCAACTCAAGCTAATAGAATTACCATTGTAGAAAGATGCTATAACTCACTCAGTTAAATAAAACAGTTTAATTTCTAAAATTTAATTCTTAAAGAATATTTTAATATATCTTAAATTATTTTAATGAATTAAATATTTCATATACCTTAAATATTTAATTAATATATGTTAAATTATTTAATTCATCTTCAATTACTTTACTAAATCATCTCACTAAATTAGCGACAGGACGAGCATCCGGTCTATAAAAATCTTGTCTCAATTTAGGAAATGATACCAAAGAAACCTGATAGAAATAATTTATAAAAGCCGTCCAATACATGTCAGCATGTAAAACGGACGTTATCATGAGTATGATGATGATTATTGTTGAATGTTGCTGCTGTTAAGCATCATTCATTTATTCATTTCGTATACATCAGATGATTATTATTGGCATTCGTTTCTCAAATTGGATCTAAAAAGACATTAGATATTTACTGGAAGAACTACTTAAATGTTGTCAACATCCCTCAGTGAAAGTTTCTGTAGAACGAACTGGATTCAAACTTGGCACACCCAGTCAGTTTTAAGACCTAATCTCTAGAAATTTTATGTTGCCATGTTTCATTGAAAGCATGACATTCCTTGAATTGAAAACCGATTCACTGAAATTTCTAAAACCAAAAATGACAATATGCTATGTCAATATGAATCCTTCACGTTTTAAAAATGGCTTTCTAGATAAAAACTTATTAGCATAAGGAAGGAGGAATGATGTGTTTTTTATTAATCATCTAGCAGTCTTTACTTCGGCATCTTCTGGCTACCTATGGATGCTGCTGGAAGATGCTGACATGAAGTTGCCAGAGATTGAATTAGAAACCGGATAAGTACCTCAAGTTCTTGATAAAACGCTTCATTGTTCATTAGCTGGTATCCATTGTTTAGGTTTTATTTTTTCTGTCCTTATTTTAGAAGAAAGAAGAAGAGACAGTCTGGCTAATGTTATCTGTAGCAGGTCGTGAAAGGGAAAGAAAGTGAGAGCAAATTTTTGGATTACTTTTCATAAGGCAAATCAGGATGTGCTCTGGCGCCATGATAAAGGACAGAAATCGAGTTCGGTATCACCTAGTGATATGTGTGTGTTATTGTGTTTTGAGAATTGAGTTAATGCTACACTAGCAGTGTCAGAAATTTCGTGAAAATAGTGAATAATTCCACCCCATCTTTCCAAGCTTATAACTCCTCGAAAAATGTAATTCAAGCTCTAATTTTTTTTTCAATTAAAGGAGCAAGGACCAAGGTTTTATTAAAAAAAAAAAAAAAAAAAAAAAAGGTTTTAAACTTCGGACTTTACAGGTAAATTTCTAAAAAAGCGATTTTTTTTTGTTTTAAATTTGAATATATTATTTATTGACCTTTTCTCTTCAATTTGTGATATATAAAACTCCCCGATATAATTAATTATTTACTTTTTAATAGACATTTCAAAATGAGAGGCGTGAATTATTCGACCCCCTGTCTTTTCAAGCTTATAACTCCTCGAAAAATGTAATTCAAGCCCTAATTATTTTTTCAATTAAAGGAGCAAGGACCAAGGTTTTATTAAAAAAAAAAAAACAAAAAAAAAAACAATGTGTTTTTAAAAAAAAAAAAAGGTTTTAAACTTCAGACTTTACAGGTAAATTTCTAAAACAGCGATTTTTTTTTTGTTTTAAATTTGAATATATTATTTATTGACCTTTTCTCTTCAATTTGTGATATATAAAACTCCCCGATATAATTAATTATTTACTTTTTAATAGACATTTCAAAATGAGAGGCGTGAATTATTCGACCCCCTGTCTTTTCAAGCTTATAACTCCTCGAAAAATGTAATTCAAGCCCTAATTATTTTTTCAATTAAAGGAGCAAGGACCAAGGTTTTATTAAAAAAAAAAAAACAAAAAAAAAAAACAATGTGTTTTTAAAAAAAAAAAAAGGTTTTAAACTTCAGACTTTACAGGTAAATTTCTAAAAAAGCGATTTTTTTTTTGTTTTAAATTTGAATATATTATTTATTGACCCTTTCTCTTCAATTTGTGCGACATAAATTAATTATTTACTTTTTAATAGACATTTCAAAATGGGTGACACTTGGGGGGGGGGCGTGAATTTAAAAAAAAACGTTTGTCTAAAATGTTATATTCGGTTTATTGGAAAGAACATAAAATTTCACATTGACCCTGAAAATATCGTAAAAATAGAATCAATAGAAAAATTTTGATAGATTTTTAAAGTTTAAAAATTGAAAAATATTGAGTTCGGAAAATTCATTACTGTTTTTAAAAAAAAAAAAAAAAATATTTCTATTACTTTTAAAACAACTGTAATAGTTTATTTTGGAAGTATAATCCATAAAGAAAATAAATAACCCACTTTTAACAGAGAAATTACGAGATTTTTATACTGTATTCGCAGTTTCGTGTTAGGGGTGTCAAAAATTCCTACAAAAATTCTGATACTGCTAATGCTACACGCATGACTTGAACATTTTTATTTATTATAAATCAATTATTGGCCATAAAAGATGCAAAAGCATTAAATACAAAAGCAAACGTTTTAAAAATTGGATTTAAAAAAAGAAATAATTTCATTATAAACTGAAATCTACTAGATTGTATTTTCGTTTTTTTTTTTTTGCAAACAAAGTGGAAATTGAAATTTTTTGTTTAGAAATATAATAAGAGAATGAATTATTTTGTGAATCTTTAAAAATGATTATGAATCCTTCTAAACTGAGGCAACTTAAATTTTTGTTCGAATATAGACTGCCTCTATTTAAGGAGCTGAATTTTCATCCACAATAAAAAATAAAAAAAACGACATTGAGCATAACTCTGCCCTCGTGGGTAGGCAAGTAAATAGGGTCACACCATCATAAGATATTCTCATAAAATGACCTATCTGAAATAATATTAATTTTCTGTCATTGAATGTTTATCTTCCTCTGTTAAAATCATTTTTACTTTAATTTATTTACTAAATTGCTGTTAATACAATTTACATGGTTGTTTCCAATATCCCAACTTCAGGAATCCTCATGTCATTATTGAAGAAGTAATTCATTTAATTTATTATAAACATGTTCCAGTCGGACATTTTAATGATCAAATTCTATTGTAAATTATAAATTAAAAAAATAAATTATTGACAATTCATTAAATCTCATTAAACATCGAGCAACAAGATATCACCAAGATGTTAAACTTTCTTTGATAAAATTTTCAATAAAGATTTTAAAAAGATATACAGCCAGTAATCACTTAAAACACAAATATACTAAAAGAAAAACTGATTGTTTTCCTAGAATCAAAATCTGCCATAAAATATCTACAATTTATAATAAATCAGTGTTTTATTTTATGAAACTATTTTCTGACACCCGATCAGCATATAATGACGAATAATATACATATACAAAATTATTAGACTTAGTTATTCTTTTTAAAAACATTTGTATTTTATTGCTTTTGTCTTTTAAGTAGAAATTGCACATCACTTGTACGATAAATGGCTGATTATATAAAAGAAAGCTGTCATCAAACGATTTGCAATTCTTGTATTATTACTTGAGTTGATTCATTGCTATTTTATTCAAAAAGTGATAATTATGCAGTGCATGTTTGCAATGCATAAAATGAATGTGCTAAAACCGACGTTTTATTGGCATATTCCGGCACATTATGTAAATGTCTAGAAGGTGTCAAAACACTTAGCCAATGAAATTGCAGCAGCCGAAAATTGGGAAAAGCAATAAAAATATTGTTGAGAATTAAATAATTTTTTTTTTAAATTGATTAAAGTCAGCATAATAATACTAGAATTAGGACAGATGTTTCAACCTCTTGAAGTAATTACTAAATTTTGGCTATAAAAAAGGGAAACTGAAAAGTGAAAAAAAGAACAGTTGTTGAACATATGCATATAGATGCAATTTAAAAAGAAAAGAAGCCCAGCATGCGAAGTTCCCTTCCATGAGTTAAAAATTTACTCTCACTATGACTAATGTTTCTGCAGAATTAAAAAAACAAACCAAGGTGTGGTTATTAAGAAAAGTGTGAACAAATGAACGGATGAACGATTTGGGGGCACTTTTAATCCTATAATGACCTCTAGGAGGGGGCGGGGACACCAGAGTTATTACGGAAAAGCCATTCTGGCAAAAATTTACTTTCACCATGACTAATGTTTGCGCAAAATTTCAAAAAATTCCAATGTATTGTTATTGAAAAGAGCATGAACAAACGAATGGACGAGTGGGAGTGAACTATTAGGTCCAATCCGTCCTTTATTGGAGGACCAAATAATTACTTAAAGGACAAGTTTGCCTAAAGGTGCACAAATACTAAGACAATCTAACCCTGACAGGAAAACAACCACCTAACCATAACCTATATTCGGTATGGTTGAAAAAGTGTAGGCAAGAAAAAAAAATATAAAACAATCATAAAAAACATGTCAGTTGTTGCACTGTATTTTCTTTGTAACAATAAATAAATATTTATTCATGAAACTTACCATACAATTAGTGTTTTTTTTTTCTACCTTGATTTGAACTTTTCATTAAAGTTTATTAAAATTTTCCAGCTATTTTTCATTGTAGTTTCTTCATAACAACAAAATATTTTTTCATCGAAATTGCCATACGATGATTGGTTACTTCTATGTTGATGATTTTTTCATAATTTTTAACTTTTTGTTAGCGTTTTAAACATTGGCCGCGTTTTTGCCTCCCAAAATTTACAAAGTTTTTATTTTATTCGTTTATGAAGCCTATCAGAATATGCCCATTGTAATGCAGCCTGTAATCTGTGTAATTACCGAAAAGGAATACCTTTGCAGCACAAACATATTTAAATTATACTCATTATAAAGGACTAATATATAATAACTATTGCTAGTGTTCAATATCATTTTAAAAGATTTGAACGTAATTAGTTTCTATGGGATTCTATCATTTTACACTTACCATATGTAGGTTTATTCTATATATATATTTCCCCGTATTTTAATTTTAAACATTTTAAATGTATATTTTCCCTCTTAGACTCATCTTGCTTTAAATAATAAATAAATTCTCCAATCCAGCTCCAGAATTATATAAAAACTTGTGTTTCCCCTCATAATTGCAATAGATTTTAAAAATCTGTATTATTTGGATTCATCGGACTACTGTTCTCATCTTCAGTGTGATTTTCACAATGGTTTAGTTGATGTAACCTTCGACCTTACAGTAGTCCGATGAATCCAAATAATACAAATAACCAATTCTCATCTCAAAAATTCAGAAACGTCATATTTTAAAAATGTTTTACATATAAACACTTATCTAAAATATAAAAAGTGCTTAACAATTACAAAAAGATTTTTTATGTTCACAAGAATGATCAACAAAAAAGGATTTTAAAATTCTCTCTTCTTACCTGGAGCATGTGATGTAATAAGGGAAAAAAGGTGCTTGCTTACTTCTAATATTTCTAAAACAAAGCTTCTCTTCTTTCACCAATAATGGGTCCTGGATATGACCTTAAACTATATCCAATGGTGAGGCCCCAGCTTGCGGGCTTTAGGGAGTGTGGAGCCATCCCTTAATTGCCATTGCTCCCAGTCCACTCTGACCCGGAGTGGTAGTATCTGTTAGAGTCCCAACTATGGGTTAAATAGAAACCAACTTGAAAAAAAAACAAAAAACAAATATTCTCATAAAAAGTTTCTTCAAAATCACTGGATTCGGCATTAAATAACCTGAAAAGGTTGATATGCCGTAAAACAAAAACAACCAACCAATTCACCATCAATGCTCTAATCCTCACTTTGCCCCAAATGAAATGAATGACTCTCACTTTAAAGAAACCACATGTAGGATACACTTATGGCAAGTGCTCGACTGAGCTCCAATCTATGGTCCCCTCTTGCCAAACTTTCATGAAAAACACTGGTCAAGCTGAAACCATTATCAATAATTTCTCCCATTCTTTACTGTGTCTAAACCTAAAAGCAGATTCCATGAACAAAGCTTCTTTCTTAGAACTGCACCCTTGTGGAACTCTCTTCAATTTCCTTGCTTTCCAGCTGACTACAATATAATCATCTTCAAGTCCAATGTAAACAAATTCTTGATAAGCCATCCCTTTAAGTAATCCAATTTACCAAATTTCCACTCTTAGCGATTACTACGATATCGTCCCATTGACTATCGTACATTCATTAATCCTTATCCTCGACTTGTCTCCACGCCTTGATAAATGATAACTCCTTTGTACAAAACACTGTCAATAATTTCTCTTTCTCCTTCTGTGTAATTAAAACTAAAGAGAACTTCCTTCAGTAAAGTTTCTTCTCTAGAACTGTTGTCTGCAGAAAACAATACCACAAGACTGCTTCTCGGCTGATGACAACATTACCGTTTTCAAGTCCAATGTAACTAAATGTATATTGAGCTGTCCTCTTAAATAATCAATTTCTGACCAATGTTACTAATCTCCTTGATGTCTCACCATCGATCAATCAAACTCGATAACCCCTATCCTCAAGTTGCCTTTGGGCTTTGATAAGCGGTGACTTGTTTTTAAAGAGAGAAAAAAATATGTAATAGATTTATAACTTGTATTTAAATCTAATATTTTTATTCACCTGCATTGAATTCTAAAATTAAATTTTCAGGAGATTAACACTCTCATATTTCATATTTACTTTTTATGATGGGAACACCTTTCCACCTGTCTTTTTCTGGAAGATAATTTTTATGCTTTTTTTTTTTTCAGTACAAAATTTAAGAAATCAGAAATATTTTGTGGAAAGAAGTTTGAAGTTTACATTATATGTGAGAGACGAGGGAGAAAAAGGGAAGAAGACAGAGAATCATAGAAAACTAGCAGCTGGTGACACTGGTTTGTTCAACCTTTTGTCTGCTTGGCCATTAAGCAATAAAAAAGAAGCCAAGATATTGGATTTAACCATTTACCTTTCGTAAACAAAACATCACTCACTTTTTTAGAAAACAACCTACCTTTATTTAAATAAAAAATAGACTAACAAAAAAGTTGTTTAGCATTCACTCCTAAATTAATTAAACAATTATTAGGAATTTTATAACACAGCTGCTAAATGTAAGGATGGGTCTTGTGAGCTATATTTAATTTAGTTTTATACAAAGAGATATAGCATAGCACGGACGCGTGAATACAAATGCATACAAAATGATGTCACGATAGAGAAAAAAAGACTATAAAAAGAAAAAAAAATTATCACGTTAGAGATGCAGAGCACAGAACCAGATAACGTTCAAGATCATGTGGGTGACATAATGGCTATAACAATGAGGAAATAAATGTTGTTACAAAGAAAAAGTGAGTTTAAGTTTTTTTTCTATTCTTGGTCTCCTTTGTGACGTAGACCGAGATTACATGTTGGTTCCTGAACAATGTTACAAACAGGATGGAAGCCCTTTGTAAAAAATCAGATATTTCCGGTTTCTGTGAAATGATAATAGGTACTTGAAATCTATCAATAAACATTTCACAAATTTCAGCCTATTTTTGGAGGGTTTTAGAGGCATAATATCATTATCATATTATTGTATTATATCATTATTATATTATTGTATAATATGTATTAAGCAATGTTGAGCTTTATCAGTACCAAAATGGGCGACAATTTGGGAATTTCAGGTGCTGTATGTGTTCTCTGCTTATTCCTGTCAGTCTTGAGCCTCTCCTTACCACTGGACCCAAGCAATGCAATTCAGGAGAGGTGTGGTTGATATTGAGCAACCCTTGCTTCACAATTACATGCGTAGCTACCCTTACAGGGATGTCCATTGTCTCTTAAGACTGAATAGAGGCATCAATCGATAGAGTGTATTACATATTGATTTTAATGTTCAGAATGTGGTGCAATTCATTCTACCTGTTCTGGTAAGCGCATTCTTTTAGTGTTCTTACAAAGTTAAAGTTATCTATATATATAAAAGCGAAAATGTGTGTATGTATGTATGTTCGCTTTTTTTGTATGTATGCAAAAGGATTTTTTCTTGCAGCTTCTCGAGGCCGTCGCTCATTTTTAAAACTTTATTTTATCACGTCGATTTTTAACTCCAAAAATTAAAGAGCTAAGAAAACGGGAGTGATACCATTAAAGCAGAGCAATCTTTTGTGCTCCAAAATTTATTTTTCTACATAGTCACCACTATTCTCAAAACACTTTTGCCAGGAATTCCATGATGCATATCTGCTTCTGATGCACGTCCACGACAGGAGTTACTTTCTTAGAGTCTCACATCATCAATATCTGCAACGGAGAGATGAAACTTTCAGATTATGAATGTATAAGTTCAGTCATCATAACAATACAATTTGAAATCCCTTTTGATTCATTTGAGCAGCATAAGAGAATAGGGGACATTACTTTTAAAATGCTCTCTTATTAAATAATTATTATTTTGGCATAGAACAAATTACAATTAAAAATGCTTTCTTAATGACTAATATTAAAATAGGAACCAATCTTTGATTTCTTAAAGGAGTGTAAAACATATACAAATAGTTATTTGCATTGTTTTTATTTGAACTATTGTTCTTAGCATCGCTATTTATTTTGCAACTACACTTCAATATCAATTTAATATTGGAATCTTCACGAGACAAAAGTTCGCACAATGAATGAATACTAAACAATAGACATGATGAAGGCAAGAGAGCACAAAATAACTAGCACTAGTTCAAATGAAAAACAAAACAAATAATTATAATTTGTCATCCCCAAGTCTCTTATATTTCTCTTAGTCTGTCTGTTCTACTTTTTCTTTGAAACTACTGAGCAGATCTAGCTGAAATTTTGCATGGACCTTTGCTATGATAAGATGCAGCAAACTAATTATTATGATATCACTTCGATGCATGGTAAGAGACTAGTCACCACAATATCATATTTAATCTAGAAGTTTGACATAAAGTACCCATTCTAAGTCAACACCGTATAACTTCTGCTTGTTTTAAATAGGCCCCCCCCCCAAAAAAAAAGGTTCAGATATCTTAAACCGTTTCACAAAATATGAATCTAAACCAGTCAATGAAATCTCTAACAAATGAAATATGAAGCAACAATAATAGAAACAAAAAAACAACCGCACAGATGAAGAAGAAAACTTTTACATATGTTTTAAAATTGTTTGAGTGAAGATTGTGAATTTGTATTACATATATTATTAGAACTACTCTTTTCACCTTGGATAATATTCTCCAAATGTTTTGGCCGATATAATCTCTGACCTTCTTTGGACTTGAGAATCTTTACAAATTTAAAATAAAACCCTTCACCAATGGGGGTACTTTCTTCTTGTCCATTCAGCCATGACCGGATAGAAAGTTGGAGGTTACATCAATCGAAATATTGTAAGAATAACATCCGACTTGAGAATAATCAGAATAATCCATACTGCATGGCTTATTCTAATTATGTATTCAATTGTTTATGAATAAACAATTGAATAAAACATGAATGGGAGGTATGCTATGAGAGAAAGTAAAATAAACGGAGAATTAAAAATAGCCGTTAAAAAAAAGTATAACATTTTTGTTTGCAGTTAACACTTAACAGGTTGGTGTAGATTAACCAGAAATACAATGACCTTTTTTGATCTATTACATTCCACATCACTGAATTAGAGAAGCTTGGAAGAAGATATTTCATGGCTATTTGTTTGTTTTTTTTTGAAAGAAGTATGGGGAAACATATGATCATTTGTTTAATGGCTGAAAGGCAAATATAAAGACAAAAATGAAAAAAAAAGAAAAACAGAAAAAGAAAAACAGAAAAAGAAAAAAAATAACATACAAAAAGAATTTTAAGCTATACTAGGCACCAAGGGGGTCTAGACGGTTCATTTAGTTCATGGATAAGACTCTTCTCCATCTCTCTGGATTAATGGATAAGAAGTAAAGAATGTGTAGACATGTGATAATTTGTTTAATGGCTGAAAGACAAAAGAAAAATGGAAAAAGAAAAAGAAAGAGGAAAGAAAGAAAAAACACTCATATAAAGATGATTTTAAGATACAGCAGCCACTCGGGGATCTAGACAGTTCTTCTAGTAAATGAATAAGAGTTGTCTAGATTAAAGATCTCTTCTCCATCTCTCTGCATTAATGGATAACATCAGTGCGTTGTGACGTCATTCACTGTACCCTTTTATCCCTCATCCCTATTTTAATGACATCATTATGTGTGCTGTAGACAAAATAACAAGATCCACATCATTTTAGCAACATATAGATAAACGCAAATGTATATAGGCATAATAATCTGAAATGGAAGCCGATATAAGCAAACTTGGTAAGAATTACCGTGAAAGCTTAAAGCAGTTTTCATTCCAAGAAGATGTGGAACGATAAAATATGATGGATAAGCTTCTGCTTCATCAGTGGCAACGAACAACTTTTACTGTATGCGTTAATAGATAAAAACATCATTATAAAACATTATGTAGATTTGTAAAATGATTTCTTTTCTTATGAGTTTGTAAACGATGTTGCTATTATTTACTTGATTCCCCACGAGGACTGGAAGTGATACAAGATGAAACTTAATCTATTTATGAGTGTTACGTGCTTTACATCACCTGTAAAACTACTTCTGTCTAGGAGAACCTCTGTTGAGTACAGAACAGATTACCCTGAATAAGTTTTATGAAATAATGTTGTTGGATGACAACTATTCAAGCTAACATTTTAATATAGTCCTTATCTACTTGCTTCTCCACGAAGACAGAGTTTAGCACAAGGTCGGCTTTTGGTTGTATGTATGTTGGACTAGAATAAAAATTAAAATTGCTTCAGTATAGAAGGATTTCTCCTTTACTAAGGACAGAAGAGATGAAGTGCAGTATAAAAACAGATACTACACTGTTCCTAGCCAAAAGGCCAAGAAGTGAGTATCTCGTATCTCGTAGTCTATAATTGAAAATAGTCCTTAAAAAATATAAGTTTTTCAAGTTATTCTTTTGTTAGATTTTAAATTTTATACTAATCTAATTATTTCAAAACATTGGTGAATAAAATATCTCAAATTATTTTAGAGTTTTTTGGAAAGTGAAGTTTTCTTTTTACTATATAAGAGTGGACTATACACTTAAAAGTTTTTATGTCTTTGAAGAAAAGACAATTATTATTATTATTGATGATGATGATGATGATGATGTGACCATCCCCAGCAACTACAGGCCTATAACTTGTTTACCTACAATGTGGAAAATACTGCACAAATGAGAGAACAAATTTATCAGTCACTTCATAACCACAGACTACTCCCAGAGGAACAGAAAGGATGCCAAAAGAAAAAGAGGAACACATGACCTATTATACGTAGATCAAAGGATTCTGAAGGAGGTTAAAAGTAGAAAAAAAAAACTTAGCCATGGCATGAATAGACGATAAGAAAACATATGACAGAATCCTGCAAGCATGGATAATAGAATGACTGAGAATGTACAAAATACCAGCTAAGATAATCAATTTGATAGAAAATGTAATGAGAACACAGAGACTTAAACTGACAGCTGATGGACAATACATAACTAAAATCAAAATACAAAGAGGGATCTTCCAAGGTGATTTCTTATTACCATTGCTGTTCACTAAAGCCATGATGCCCCTGAACAACATCCTAAGAAAATGCCAAGCTGGATACAAGTTCACTAACACGGAAGAAAGAATGAACCACCTGATATACATGGATGACCTGAAACTGTTTGCATAAACAAAGACAGAACTAATAAACACAACCAGAATCTTCAGCCAGGTTATCCAAATGGAATTCGGTATCAAAAAGTGTGCACTATTGACCGTGAAGAGGGGAAAACTGGAAGTAACATAAGGTATAGTACTGCCCAAGCAAATAAATAAAGGCACTAGGTGACCATAATAGCTACAAATACTGCTGGAAGCAGATGCCATCAAAACAACAGAAATGAAAGAGAAAATAGAAAAGGAATATCTCAGAAAAACAAGAAAAATCCTCAAAACTAAACTAAATAATCAAAACCTAATTAAAGGAATAAACATATGGGCAGTGTCACTAATAAGATACTCTGGACCATTTATAACCTGGACCAAAGAAGAACTAAGAAATCTTGACAAGAAGATCAGGAAACTCATAACAATACATTACACCCAAAGGATAATACTGATCGATTATATGTGAAAAGGAAAGACGGAGGAAGAGGGCTGGTTTGTATAGAAGACTGTGTAAATAACATAAAAAAAAAAGTATTAGAAAAATACGTAATGCAGAACACTGAAAGAATAATTATTGCAGCAATAGACAAAAAGGAAACAAAGATAGAAAAAGAAACGAGGAATAAGACAAGGAAAGAAAAAAGGGAAGAGAAACATCTACATGGACGATTCATAAGGATTACGAAAGAAGAGAATAACGAAAACACTTGAAAATGGCTACACAAATGAAATTTAAACAGGGAAACTGAATCACTAATAACAGCTGCACAAGATAACGTAATTAGAACCAACCACATCAAAGCAAGGATCAACAAAACACAAGAAAACAGCAAATGCAGACAAAGAGATGAAACAATAAACCACATAAGTGAATGCAACAAACTAATTGTCAGTATTTTTGAGATGAGGTGTTTTCATTGATTGAGATTGTCGGACTGACTTCCTCATCTTGGTTGTTATAGTCACGTTTCGGCCGTTTTACCCTCTGGCCTTCATCAGGTGTTTTGTATCGAACTGGGGAATCATTTGTTAGGAGTCTCGAACCCAACCCTTTATTATTATTACTGGGGTACCGCGTTCGGACTCCAGCTAGGCTCTGGGACAAAGTTGCTGATTCTCTGTTTTGAATGTTACTTTTTTACTGCGAACGAAGTATATATATGTAGTAGAGATTTAGAAGGCTATCACAATGCGAGGAATGAAATATAGTCATTGTTGGTAAAAGAATATGAGAATAAATGGCGATTTAAAAATCAACAAGTACATACATATATATATATATATTTATGCAAATTAGATACACAAAGGATTGCTTATTAATTTAGAGTGTTTTAAAAAAACAGTGTATTATTGAGGTAAATTAGAGTAACCCGTTTTGATAATAAATCTAATGGTAAGTTCTCCAACGAACTACAATCCCTTGAAACTCCTCTATGTAAATACCCTGGACAAACCAGACAAGCAGCAAAATCTCACCCTTACACAATAGAGATCCTCAGATGCCAGAAAACCTACTCTAATAGATTCTGCCCTAGGACTGCTAAACTTTGGAATTTTCTTTCAGGTTCCTGTTTCCCCAACTGTTTTCACATGCAGAAGTTCAAGTGTAATGTAAACATACATCTTGCTGCTAAACTCCCTACACAGTATCCCTGCAACTTATGTCCCAGATAGTGACCTGCTACATCAAAGTGGCACTGTGCCTTATTTGGGGTGAAAATGTATATAAAAAAAAGTTGTGATAAACGAAAAATATTTCACTTATATTCATTTAGATAAAGACATGGATAGAGAATATGCCATGAAATCAATTTATTAACAAGTGGATAATTCAAATAAATTTTAATATCAGTTAAAAAGACCGAAATAATACATCTATAATATAAATCTCACCTGTCTGTATGTATGTATGTATGCCTAAAACTTTCGACAGATGTGACGGATTTTCACAAGATCAGTATTGTTTCAAAGCTCGACCCTTTGGATGGCAAACATCGAAAAATTGGCCAAAAACATTAATTCCGTCACCCTCAATTTTGCACTTTTCTACAAGGAGGGGGTCGCTTTTTCTACCGATATTTTCGAAAGTCATTCCCTCTTTTTGATTGAATAGCTTTAATTTAAACCTTCGCCACTTCCAGTTTGGTGATGGATGCAAGAGCAAAGACATCACTTTTTTTTCACGTTCTTTTCCTCCTTTGCGGAACGGATTCGAACCTGCCTGCCTACTACCATATATATATATATATATATTTTTTTTTTGCTCAATGCATACTTTTGAACACCCAGGCAACGCTGGGCACCCAGGTTAGCCACTCAATAAGTTTCTGGCTTAACTAATAAAATCACAAGATTTAAGCAAAATTCGGCATTATTCATCAACATTGCTTCCTTCCTTTTACAGATTCCAATGTTTCAGTAACAATTTTATGCCTTTTTTGGTAAAATAATTTGTCTTTCACCTCAAAATATGCCTTAATTTCCAATATCGTTTCTTCCATGCAGCCAAATTTTTTTTTCCTGGAATATTCTTTGGAGGTCTGTAAACAATCAATAGTCACTAGGACTATGGCCGCCGTAAGAGATGGCCTAGTAGCTGAAAATGCCGTCATTGATGAGGTCCTAACAAGGATTTAGGCTGTCGATAATGAGCAGAAATTTTTATAGAAAACGTTCGGAAACTTCAAAATTGGATTAAAAGAAAAAAAGATAAAGAACACGATGATTTATACTGAAACTCATCCAATATTAATAATAAAAAAAAGAATTGAAAGGGGGAAAAGTTGTTTGTTTATGCGTTAAAAGCAATTGAACATTTCCTTGTATTATCGATCTTAAAGATTAGAATACGTTCTTCATTTACTTATAAATTACATTTGAAAAAAAAAAAAGGAAGTAACACGATTTGATTTGTAGTGAAACGGAAGTTTGTTCAATATAAATAAATAAAAATTATGCATGTGAGATTACGTACGTTTGAAGCAGAAGACAATCAAATGTTGCAAAACATGAAATATGAATTAAGGCAATAAACAAATATTAAAATTAAACGATATTTTTTTTAAAATAAAACGAATATTTTTTTTTTAAATCAAAATGAACAACAATATTTTTTTTAAATCAAAGCAAACAACAATATTTTAAAAAATCAAAACTGAAAAACGAACGATAAATTAAAAACGAATCATTTTTCTTATTTAGAATTATTTAATGAAAAAATTCAGGTTTTATAATATCGCTTTTATTAAATTGTTAGGTGAAAGGACAGAATATAATTACAACATGCTCCCTACAGCAGTGTCAGAAACCGATTTTAAGAATGCGTGAAAAAAAAATTGAATAATTCGACCTCCTATATTTACAAGCTTATAACTACTTGAAAAATGTAATTCAAACCCTAATTTTTTTTCAATTAAAGGATCAAAAATCAAATTAAAAAAAAAAGGTTTAATAGCAAATTATGCAATATTTGTTTTTTAAAATCGGCTTTTTTAAAAAAAGATTTGAAGAAAACCAACAAAATTTTTTCTTCCTTCGAATATAAAAAAATCGATATAAATTCTAAAAAAAATCACTCACCTAAAAAAAAAATTCAATGTATAGTTCAATTCATCATTGTTAAGAATTTATCCATATTTATATTTAGAATTCCATTTATTTTTTAAATAAAAGAATTTTTTAAACGACTATTTGAAAAACACACTATCATGGAAGCATTTTTCGAAAAACCGGAAGTAATCTTTCTCCTTGTTTTGAACTATGGATGAACAAAAGGACATAAAAACCACATGGGCATGTTAGGCTTGTAGCCTTGTACCTGGAAAAATATGTGTTCCCATAGTTTAAAAATAGTCAAATTTTGCTCATAAGATTATTATTTAAAAAAAAATCACTCCAGGAATTTTTTTTTCTCAAAGAAATACATAAATCTTTTATTTATATTTTCATTCTTTTTTATTGAGTGAAATTTTGTTTTTTAAATATCTCAAAAATCAAAATATTGAATGAAATAGAAAGAAATTGTTGTTATCGTCCATTACTTACTGGACAATATAAGCGAAACATAGGCTTCCAATTAAAAAAAAAAATCAATGTGTTTTTTTTTTAAAGGTTTTACACTTTGGATTTTACAGGTAAATTTCCAAAAACACTTCTTTTTTTTGTTTTAATTTAAACATATTATTTATTGATCTTTTATCTTCAATTTGTGATATATAAAACTTTGGTACATTAATTAATTATTTAAATTTAAATAGACATTTTAAAATGGGGGGGGGATTAAAAAAAAAACGTTTGTCTAAAATATTATATTCAGTTTATTGGAAAGAGCATAAAATTTCACATTGACCCTGAAAATATCGTAAAAATTGAATCAATAGAAAAATTTTGATAGATTTTTAAAGTTTAAAAATTGAAAAATATTTAACTCGTAAAATTCAATTGATTTCATTACGTAAAAAAAAATGGCTGCATGGAAGCGTGCCGGCACTTTGTAAACACTGTTTTTTAAAAGATAAAAAATAATATTTCTATTATTTTTTATACAACTTTAATAGTTTATTTTGGAAGTATATTCCATAAAGAAAATAAACAACCCACTTTTAAAAGAGAAATTACGAGTTTTTTTATATTTTATTCGCAGTTTCGTGTTAGGGGTGTCAAAAATTCCCCCAAAATTCTGATACACCTAGCTCCCTTATCCATGATAAATAATTAGTTTTTAAGTAATAATTTATTCTTTCAGCACATGACATAAATAACATGCAAGATCATTTTTTTATATCCATAATTTCATTTTTTTTTTAAATACGTTCTGAAAAAAAAAAATAAAAAAATTAAAATGTACTAATAAGAAAGATAAACATTTGAAATAACGCATGTTTTTTGTTGTTGTTTTTTTTTGTTGTTTTTTTATTGTCTCACGCATTTCATAACTCACTTTTCTGTATGGAAATGGTGTTTTATTTTTTTTTTCATCGCATTCATCCACATGTAATGTTATTGTCTTTCGGAAATGAAAAAACAGTAACTTTCAGTCCCTTTTCGTCGTTCCCTTTTGAAATTTGGAATGATGCATCGTGCAGGCATGTAAAAGATTAAACCTATATATACATATATATACACACACCTACTTCCGGTTTAATCGTGGGACACGTGACTGGATTTGACAGGACTAAGATTCATGACGTCAGCAGACTAAATTACGTTAGTTGATAGGCCATCTATTACGATAGTCATGCTAGGACTCAAATTTTGACATGAACCATTTGAAAGTTTGTACTTCATAAAAATCAAAGAATTATTTATTTATTATTAGTTGCATGAACTATATGTAAGGCTCGAGATTTATTGAATGATGTGTTATATCAGGTCTCTATCAAAATGATTGATGATTGATAACTTGCTGGAAAAAGTTTCCGTGGATAAAGATAGGATAAAAAGATAAAAGATGAAGATCAGAAAAAGATGACAACTTGTCCCTAAGATGTTGACAGTTTATATCTTCCTTGACACTAACCTCTGCTGACTGCAGGACAAGAATGGAAGCACATTAGTGGAAAATTGCATTTCTGGATCTTTCGTAAATATCAATCAAAAACTGCTTATTCAGTTATACTATAATACTGACACACACGTCAAAGTTCTCTTTCTCTCTCTCTCTCTCTCTCTATATATATATATATATATATATAGAGAGAGAGAGAGAGAGAAAGAGAGATAGAACTCGTATAACAACATAGAGCAATAAAAGAATATGGATGCGACATAAATACACCTGTGGCTTTGGAATGTTTACTATCGATATGTATGCCCTGAAAAGTGTAAATCGATTTTTATTGTGCTTAATTAATTGTGGTAATTTAACAGTACTTTATAAGTATATATCTTTTTACAAACATATAAATCTAAATCTTCGTTTGTGACTAACGGTTAATCTAAAAAAACTAACGAACCAATTGCCTTGAAATTTTGCATTAGCATTTTAATCAAATAAATGCCCGTTTTATATATAAGTTTTTAATTATAATGTGCTACCAAATTGATATTTAATAAATTATTTGGTTTTCTTTGTAACAAAGTGGGCATTCTCTTAAACGGGGAATATATATATATATATATATATATATATATATATATATATATATATATATTTAATTACTTTTAACGCCAGCGATCACTTTGATTAAAACGTTCTACTAAATTTTTATTTAATAAAGAGAAATGTACACAGACACGTTCACTTTTGTAGATATATAGATATAGATAGATAGATTTGTTTAACAAAAATATATACGTATACATAAATTTTTATGGAAACAATTTTGTGTTTACTATAAACTTTTTTCGCAAATATTATGCAAGTATAAATCATGTAGAATATAATTACAGGTAATAGTTAACTAAAGATGATTATCTCATTAAAAAACCGAAGCAACTAATAGGGAATTAATTAAAATGAATGTTTAAAAGAATATGCAAATTAGCTAGATCGTTTGCTAGTGAATGCAATTCTACAACCAAGATATAAGAAAATTGTATTTTCTTTTTAAATAAATAGAAAAGAGGGGTTTTAATATGAATATCGATACACACAAAAGAAAACTGAATTTATAGGAGTATAGATTTTTTTTTTTTTTTTTACACAGTGATCACCACTTATCAAGGCCCGGAAGCCACTCAGGGATAAGGGTTATTGCAAGTACATTACGTTAGTGTGGGGATTTGCTGAAGTGTTTAATTAAGGGGGCGGTTCATTAGGAATTTGTTAACATTGGACTTGAAGACATCCAAGTTGTAGTCCGGAGGGAAGCAGGCAGACGGAACAGAGTTCCACAGGCGTGCAGTTCTAAGAAAGAAGCTTTGTTCATGGAATTCGCATTTTGATTTACGCACAGATATAGAGTGGGGGAAATTTTCACAGTGGATTCAGCTAGACGGGTGTTTTTCGTGAAAGATTGGCGAGGGGGGACCAGAGATTGGAGTTCAGACGAGCACCTGCCATGGACATAACGATAAAATAAGGATAGGCTCGCAACGTCTCTTCTGTGGGAGAGAGGTTGCAGGGTAGAGAAAAGGGCATCCCCCACTAAGCCACAAAGTCTATTTTGTACTCTGTCAAGGCAGGATAGGCTGTTTTTAGCAGCTCCTGCCCAGATATGGCAACAGTATTCCATCCTTGGACATACTTGGCTCTTATATAGTTAGAGAATTGCATCAGTAGTGAGATATCTTCTGGAGCGGTAGAAGGATCCCACCATCTTTCCAGCGACCTTGGCAACAGACTTGATGTATGTGTTCCATTTCAGATCAGGAGTAAAGGTCAAACCCAGAAGCTTGTCAAAACACGGGGCCTCACTCAGACGAGAGCCATCCATCACAATTGATGCCAGCTGGGGATCAGAGCGTTGATGATGTAAGGATAGGAGTTTGGTTTTGGAAAAAGATATATATATATATATATATCAGTTTATATTTAAAAAAAAATTTTTTTTTTAGGTAAATATCCCTTATAATATCGTCCAAATTATTTTAAGTAACAAGCTCAGCAAAGTTATCTTTCCGGTTTTAGAGCAGATATATTAATTATATATATATATATATATATATATATATATATATATATATTGTTTATTTTCCTGATATTACTTTGTGATTTGGCTTTCAAGCATACTTGATGGATATTTTATTTTATTAGTTATATTGTATTTCAATGTTCAAAGGAAAAAAAAAAAACAGCCCTAATAATAATTTTGTTTTATTTTGGTTATATATATATTATAATATAAAAATGCGAGCATGAAAAGTAATATGGTTAAGCTTAAACATGGAAAAGTAAAGGACTAGATGTTAAAACGGGAAAAGAAAAGGACAAAATATTCTAGTAAAAAATAAAATAAATTTATAACTTACAATATTGCAGCATTAAAAATTGATTATATGATGTTAAATTGAATTTAAAAAAATTCTCAATACTGCAATATTTTAAGTATTAAATTTATTACATTTTTTACTAGAATATATTGTCCCTTTTCTTTTCCAGTTTTAACAACTAGTCCTTTATTATCCCATGTTTAAGCTTAACCATATTACTTTTCGTGCTCGAATTTTCTATTGTAATCCATGATTTTTCTAGGCTTCCAATAAATTCACGTGTTCTTTGTTTAATTTCAGTCTTATTTTTTGCCCCCATAAACACATGTAATAACAATGTACGGAACTCATTTGCTTTCATTACCCTCCCCCCATTATCTCCCTTTCATACTTTCATTCTCAGTTGTTATTTCTCTTTTCGAATTAGTAGCAACAGTAATCGCTGAAGCGACGTAGTTGCTATGGAACCCAGTCATAAAAGGCGTCACTCACCTCCTTACATATTTTTATGATTTTGAACACCAGAAAATTCATCATAACCTTTGTTTTACTCAACGGAAATTGAAATTTGTTTTCTGCAATATAGCTGAGAAGGTGATCTATAAACTGTAATAATTGTTTGAAATTTGATCGAAAAATGAGTGAGCGGTGAAGCTTTAAAGCAGTTCTAAATGACTAAAGCTGCCACTTAACCATATATTTAGACACTATTGAATGATTTTATTTTGCTAATTAAATTAACTTTATACATATGAGAAAAAAAAAATATTTTGCTTCTGGTTACATAATTGTGTGAATTGATAAGCTACATATTACCTACATGTAAAACGATATAAATACAAATGTAAGCTTATTTTTAACTCTAGGCAAAGTGTCTACACAGCATAATCTTCCAAATTTTATCATTAGTCAGATGAATATTTTTAATTCCAAACTATTCTAATGGAATCCTTATTTCAGAAGATAATATAAAAGTGGTGTGCGTTTGTTAAAATGTATCATCGATTCATTTTCTTAGATTTGAATTAAGCGAATTAAAAGCTCATTTAAAAGTTCGGTAAATGATGGAAACAGAAAATTTTAGGGATCCTATTCAAATTATTGAATCAAATAAAATATCTAAAAAAAAACAAAACAAAAAAAAAACAAACAAACAAACTCTTCTGGTGTAAGTTGATCTACATATTTCCAGAATAAATGGACTTACCTCGACACAATACAGCTATGACTAAGCAGTGCAGCAGTTACATGTATTGATGTCAGGTATAGTCACAGAATCGGAGGTATAATTTCTCTAACATGCTTTTGTTAATTATACCATTGCATTGGTTTTCATTATTTTCGTCCTTTCAATTATTTATTATGAACGGTTTAAAAATATAATTATGCAAAGACGGTAAACAAAGGATTGCGCTTGAGACATTCTTATTTTATTGTCTTTTCAACTGTCTAGTTTCAGTTAACATTCTCACGTGACAAGATTAAAAATAGTTTTCATCTTTCTTTATAGTCATATACCTAAAAGAGAAACTATTTCGATAGCTCTTTCTTTTTTGTTTTTGTTTTTTAAATATTAAATTCTTTTTGTTTTCACATATTTAAATTTTCAAAATACTATCCAAACTTGAAAAATTTTATGTCAGCAATAAAAAATAGACACGTCTAGGAAGAATAAATGTAGTTTTTACTAAGCATCATGGCAGTTATTGATGCAGTTATGGCCATAAACTCTGACGCATACTTTCTGTAACAGACTTTTGTTAATACAATTTTATTAATTATACTATTGCGTTTGTCTTGAATATTGTTGGCTTTTCAAGGTGACAATACAAACAAAATTTTTTTTCATTTATTAAAAGAATAACTAATTATTTATGATAAAGTACCACATTTTAATATTATAATGTTTTAAGCGTTTTGCTTTGCAGCATTTTAAAACCTCAATAGTTCGTATAATGTTGACCTAAAGCAAAAATAAAATCATTTCTTGTCACCATTGTGTATTGTAAAAACAACCTTTGTATAAGATCCTTCTATAAAAAAGAATGATTGTTGTGTTATTACTTTTTGTTAGCATCAATCAAATGACCCTCTAATATACTGCAAAACAAACTCAACCAAAAACACTGAAAATGTGCTTCTTCATCTAAAACAATAAACACAAAAATTGTGCCCAAAACACCTTGTTTCAAATTAATTAAACTTCACATACCATATACGTGTCATTTCATTGGTTTTTTTTTTTTTTTTTTTTTGCATACTGCTTATATATATGCAATATCAATTGATAACTAATTTGCATATGAATTTTAATAATGTTTATTAACTACTATCAGGCCACCTGGCGTTGATCGGTCGTAAGATACGCTTAAATATGATATTTTAATGTATGCAGGTTACATATTTATTATTATAGATACACTTCTCTATCGATTATTATATTGAACATAATATATAGTAGTGACATCAAAATTACAAAATACATATATATGAATGGGGGGGGGTGGAGAAAATAAAATGAAAAAGAAATATAAAAATATATATAGAATATAGAAAGGAAAAAGGAAAGAAGGAAGGGATATTATTAGAAAATGTTATACTTGCAGAGATGTTTTATTTATTTACGAATCTACACCCTTCATCAAAAAATGTTCAACAGTGTTTGCATTCATATAAAATAATGCCTAAATCGATCCAATTATTTAAAAAGATGTAAAAAAAGTATCTCAGCTGGAACGTTAAAAAAAAAAAAAAAGGAAAAAATATAATTGTATCAATCAGTATAAAAAAAAAAATCTCATTATGGAAATCAAGTGAAGGATTTCTTTCCAAAGTCATTTAAGATAGCAAGATGATGGTGTTTAACTTGCTATTTGTTTTCCGCTTTCATCTAAAAACTTTAAATGATTTTGTCTATTATTTTTCTTTTACTTGTTAATGTTGGTGTGACGCAGGCCTGCCAGCGTTGCCCGGTTGTAAGATATGCTTAAAATTATATTTTAATTCATGCAGATTATGTATTTATTATTATAGATATAATTCTCTATCGATTATTATATTGAACCTAATATATAGTAGTGAGATCAAAACATATATATATATATATATAATTTACATTTTATTTACAGAAAGTTTTAGATGGGATAAGACATTGGTACTAAGAGAGCTTGATATGGGTATCTAAAACGATCCCTAATTATCTGATTTGAAATCGACGGTACCAATGTCTTATCTCATCTAAAACTGTCTGTAAACAAAATATAAATAAATAATACGCTCTTATTTTTGGATTTTCCTTATAATTGAGCACTCTGCTAGATTTCTTTTTCAAAAAAACAAAAAAACAAAAAAAAACAGCTAATTATATATATATATATATATATATATATATATATATATATATATATATATATAATTAGTCAAATCTGTGGATCGATCATATATATATATATATGCTCGATCCACAGAGTTTTTTTTAATTATATAGATAGATTATTTGGCATTGCTATTTTTAATTCAATGAGTATTTTGATTTGAATACAACAAATATTGTTTCATTTACTAAATAAATATCTATGGCGTAATCACCTTGACACACCGGTTCTTGCTAGATTACAGAAGTTAAGCAACATTGAGCATGGTCAGAGATCAATTTGGGAATTCCAAGTACGGTATGCAGGAGAACATCGGCACCTTGCAAGAGTTTCAAAAACCTAACATCGTCATCTCATATACATGCAACTAGGGACCGCTTGTGAATTTCATATTCTCATGAAACTTCCTCTTTTGGAGGAAACCGATTAAGCCAGTCTTAGGTTAGTGCCGATGATTTCATTTTTTCTTTCTTCATACAGGATAAATATTTAGCATTTGTGTTTAAATGATCTTTTTTTTTAGTGAAATGGACTCGATTTTCAACAAGTTGCAATCTATGACTACATTGCAAGTGAAAAGACAAACTGTTTTTTTTTCTTTTCATTTCTTGACATTTAAAAGATAAATAAATTTGTATGAAAATCACCGCGTTTAATGTTTAACTATATAAATGTTTGTTTTCTATTTGCAACAAAGTTACGAATTAAATGCTTATTATTTTGAATTAATGTTTCAAGTAACAAACTTTGCAAAGCAACAATTAACTGGTAAAATCAGCTAGTTGTTAATCTAATGATATTTTGAAGAAAAAAAAAAGATTCAATTTTTACCTTTCTACAAAGTTGATATTGTCAGAAGACTTGTTAAACACTAACATTTTTTTATATTAGGTTGACGCAAAAATAATGTTTTTATATATATAGTTGAGAGTAAAAAAAAAACACATTATTTTTGCACCAACCTAATATTTAATCTTTAAATTACGTGCGTCGTTTCAAACGTCAAACCTCCTATTTTTTAACTCAGAAACTTGAAAAGCTACTGTTGGATTGTGTAGTGGACTTTCGGTCAGCGTTCAAGTTGTGGATAACTTGACAAAGACTAAAGTTAATATTTATTTTATTTGATAAAATAAAATTACACAAATAAAAATGTGGCACAATGCCGAAAAAGGGGGGTGGGGGTTAATGTTGACCTAACTAACATAACGTTAACTTAACTAGACTCTTTCACCAAAATACCAGAATCACTCTGTGGACATCCTACTTAAAACCCGAAAGTTACAAATATATATACATGATGTGGGGGGGTTGGGGATAAAAATCTTATTTACAAAATTGGATGAAAAATATACAATGCTAAAAGGTGGTTAGTAAAAAGAACCCCCTCACTACTAATTGTGGCGGATAAAAAGTTTTGCCAGTCGAAAAGATGTAGGTCCCACAAAAACTGACTTTATACAAACACAACAAAAATGGCCCACATCTCTGGCAAAACAGTTTATCCGTCACCTAAGGGGCCGGGCTTGGGGGTTATCGAACCAAAAGTGGGAGAAAAAAAAAAAAGGGACGCTGGGACAGGGAAAACCAAAAAAAGGGGATTGGGGCGATGATAGCATGCATACTCTAGCTAAGTTAAAAATCGAACAAAAATGCCTAACTAGCCTACTCTAGGAGGTCCGATGCATGTCTATGTTTGATCAAGTTACCCAAAATCCTTAAAAATACCTAAGCCACTCAAAAAAGAAATTCAAGATTAGCTCCATTCACTTTACACAATCGCGAAACTTTCACCCACCTGTCGTTGAAATTCACAGGAGTGAGTTTCACCTTCTCCAGCTTAATTCGCATTTTCAATCGATATTTGAAAATGAGGACAAGCTGGGGAGCAGTGAAGGTCTCACCTCCGTAAACCTCCTTCTGTCGCGTCGTCCAAATCACGCCTCTCATAACTGCTAGTAAACACAGAAAAACATAGCGTTCTTCTTTCTTCATGGTCGGTGCCCAGTTGCAGCACGGGGAAACCGACTCCAGCACAAAAAACCGCCCGCTCAGCATGCGAACCGTGAAGCCTTCAACTAACTCACACAACGGTCGAACAATGGCGCAGTGGAAGAAAGCATGATCAAGGTCTTCCTCCCATTCTCCGCATCGGACACAATTGGGTGTCTCCGTAAAACCCGCTGCGTAAAGTCTTTTGCCAACCCAGAGGGCATTTCGTATTACCAGCCAGGTGAGTGATGCCTCGTAATTATCCAAGCAGCTCGACCCAGGCGCCCAAGGCCATATTAAGCGGCGCTCCTCCTTCGTAAAACCGAACTCCTCAATCTTTTCGTCTCGAACGGATCCCCTCACTAAGGCCCGATATAGCGCCTTGCGAGACAACAGCTGGGTGTCAGAGAGGCTTTCTTGGACCCGTAGAAGAAATCTCAAGGCCTGCCGACACTCGCGATAGAAAGGGCACTCGTTTCGGAACAACTTGTGTGCCTCCCCCTAAGCCGAATGCACACTCTCCAAAGCCTGAAAGGCTTTCTTAGTGTCTTCTATCCAGAAGACGCCGTTTCCCTCACTTGGTGTACACATTCGATCCAGGTATATCAGCCTAAGAGTGTGTCTACGTATTTGCACACTAGGCATACCCAGACCGCCTTCAGACGGATGCAGGTAACAGACCTCCCGAGTAACCATGGCTTGCTTTCCGCACCATAAGAATGCAAAAAGAGCACGCACCAGATCAACTAGTGTGGTCTCCGGGAGTGGAAGTACTGATAGACGGTAAAGGATCAGGGGGTAGATATGAGAATTGCATACCTCCGCCCGACCCTTCAAAGACAGATTTCTCAAGGCCCACAAATGAGATGCGACCTTGACCGCTTCCAATACCTCCGACCAATTTTTCTCCAGCTGGAGACCAGGGCCAAACCAGACGCCGAGTAGCTTGCATGGCCCATTAGTCCAACCAAAGGGTCCCTGAAGGGGCATACCCCTCCAGGCACCGATACGTAAGCCAATAGACTTAACGTAGTTAATTATGGCCCCTGTGACCTTGGCATACCGACTTGTTTCTATGTCAACGACTCTAATCTCGGCACTGCTCGTTACAAGCACAGTCACGTCGTCAGCATAGGCGGTATACTTTACCGGGGTAGAGCCACCTGGCAAAGTAATCCCGCGAAGGACTGGATTCACCCGAAGCTGGCGCAAATATGGCTCAAGCGCCAGCACATATAACATTGGGGATAACGGACAACCTTGACGGATCGATCTTGTTAACATGAAGGGTTTCGACCTCACCCCATTCACTTCTACCATAGCACCAGGGTTGGCATACAAGAGGCAAATCCAAGAGCGAAACTGGGGACCAAACCCAGCCGAGCGAAGAACAGCCTCTAGGTAACGATGGTCTACTCTGTCGAATGCTTTGGACTGATCTAAGTTGATCAGCGCGGCTTCTGTGTCGACTTTTTCTACGATCAAGCGTATCGTGTGCAAATTGTCTTGAATCGTCCGGCCCTTAACAGAACAAGTCTGTTCGGGACTTATTAGACGGTGTAAGACAATCTGCAGACGATTTGCTAAGATCTTGGCCAAAATCTTTAACTCTGTGTTTAACATCGTTAAGGGCCGGAAATTACCTATCCCATCCCCTCCATTTTTATCTTTGCGTAACAATTTAATGATCCCCCTGGTAAAGTACTGAGGTATGCACCCGTTCCTAAACCAGGAGTTAAAAAGTACGGTCAGCAAAGGGATAAAAATGGGCGACAGCCTCAAATACACCTCGTAGGGCAGACCATCTATCCCAGGGGTCCTGTCTAGCCCGACGTGTTTCAAGGCCTCAATGACTTCTTCCTCTTTTATGCTACCTTCACACCTAGCTGCTTCGGTCGCCTCCAGGCGAGAAAAGTCGGCTAAATAGGTGTCAAACTGTTCACTAGTCAGACCGGGCTCCTTGGTAAAAAGTTCCTGAAAATGAGTCCGAAAACCCTCCAAGATTCCGTTGTTATAAGTTACGGTTCGTCCGTCCGGCAATGTGACACTGGCGATGTGTCGATCTGCAGAACGTCGAAACTCCTCCGCACGCAATGACGCGGCCATGTTTGTTGCCTCGTTTGGCGCTCTTTTTAATCTAGCCCTAACTAATACTCCCTGGTCCTCCCTGTTATCCAAGGAGTCCAGTTCAGCCTTAACTACAGTATAGCTAGCACTATCCCCCTCCTCCACCGCCCTTTCTAATCTATCTTTTAGCGCCGCTTTCGCTGCTCTAGAACTACGTTTGAGCCGGCAACTAAAATCAGCAGCGAAGGACCTAATGACTTTTTTAAGGTTGCCCCACCACTTATTCCCGATGATAGCCCCCGTCAATTCCCTCTGTATTGTTAGTAGAAGCTGTTCCCGGAAGTCCTTCACATCGAACAACGACGTGTTGAACTTCCAGTAACTAGCCATCCTAGGTTTAACACTATCTAAGTTTACTCGAACCCGGACAAGCCTGTGGTCCGAATAAACTATACTATGAAAACTTGGACAGTCTAAAAGCCCTAAGTCGACTCTTTAACTAAGAACCGATCGATGTAACTCGAAAGTTGCACCGAATCGGAGCCGCGTCTACCTGTCCAAGTCCATGCTAAATCCCTGGGTTTTTCGTTCCGAAATTTATCGACAAGATCAAACTTGTCGACAAAGTCTCGAAACGCTTTAGCATCCCGGTTCTGATTAGTATCCCTTCTGGTATTAACCCCGCGATCTAACTCGGGATCCAGGACCGCGTTCCAGTCTCCCGCTAAAACTAACCGTCGAGACGAATTCATGAAAGGCTCGATTCGCCGAAAAAAGGAAACTAGCTCAGTATGGTTATTGGGCGCATAAACCCCAATAAAACGAAATGCCACATCCTTTACGGTAACATCTAGAACGAGCAATCTTCCCTCTGGATCTGCATAAATAGGGTCACACGACGCATCAAAAGTGCGCTTAACTAGCCAGGTAACCCCCCTTGCATGGGTATCATAATGTGCTGAATAGAGCTGAAAGTCTCTAAGGAGAACACTCTGATAATCACTAGGAATGAAGTGAGTTTCCTGTATACAACAAATATCCACACCAAGGCGTTGAAGGTCGCGTGCAACTCGAAGTTTATGAGAGGCGTCCCTCAACCCTCGGACATTTAAACTAGCTAATCTTAAGGAAGCCATCTTGAGTTACTTAGAGTTGAGAAACCTAATCAAACATAGACGGTGTCAAGACACCGACAGCTGTCCCCAATGATCCAGTGGTCATCTCAGTGGTGATAGACCCGTCAGGGGACAGACCGCCGATGTCTAGGGGGAAGGTTAGTTTAACTGCCCTATAAAGTGAAGGATGGAGTTTGATGGGGACCCGTCCAACACATCGTTTTCTAATTTCGATTAAATCGTTGTCGTTGAAATAGGCTGCTGGAGGATAAAGGTTGAAAGCAGAGTTTGCTTCCTCCAGCATAGTCCATAGTCCTTTGGCCTCCTCGCGTTTCCTGACAACTGTTAGTATATGGTTTGTTTTAAAATTTTCAGGGTTAGTAATGTCTTTTTTTTGGTATGATTTGAAAGCGAGGAGGTTTCTGTATTCTTTCCTGCTATGGGACTTCATTATGTTCTCTACTTCCGCCGTGATCTTGCACACATCCTTCCCATTAAAGAAGGGTTGTTTTTTTTTCCTTGATTCAGTCTCTACAGAGGGGCTTCTATGTCTTTTCTTATCTGAGGGGGGAGGAGGGGGCATGTCTGTTTTCATTGGAGAAGGGGGAGGGGTGTTCTTGGGCGTGTTGTTTGGCGAGCAGAATGGTGACGGTTTGGGGGTCTTTTTGGAGGGAGAACCTAGAGATGTCATTTTGGTGTCTCTATGGGGCAGAGAAGCTTTAGTAAGGGGGGGGGGCTTTGCGAGGGATTTGCTTTTCTTTTGAGGTCGGTTTTTCAGGGAAAAGGGATTCAGGGAACTCTTTCTCCTCAGATTTTCTCCTTTTCTCATCAAGAGTCTCTTTTAGTTTAAGTAGGGTTTTGAATTTATTGCCCCCTGGGTCCTTACTTGTTCTAATTTCAATTTTCTCTTCTGTAGAGAGGGACTTAGCATAAGTCTTGGTTGGGGATTTTTTTGAAAGAGGGATGAGTGTCCAGTTGTCCTTTTTGGGGGATTGTTTCTCTGAATTAAAAGTCTTTTCAAACTCTTCAGGTGTGATTTCGTTTTTCTCTTCTGCTGGTGTCTGGGAATTGTCCTTAGGTTCTACATAACCTATTTTCCGGTCATTTGTAGGGATAATTTTTACAGCTGGCTTCCTTTTGGGGCATGTGTAAGTGAGATGGCCGACTTCCCCACATATCCAACATGCTGGTCTTCTGCCTGCGACCACGATTGGCAGCTTCTCTACACCAGCCTCCAGGTAGTATGGTATACGTAAAAATGCTTCCGCGTTAAGCAGAATGTCAAAGGTCCATACTCCATTATAATGGTCCTCCTCTATTCCGGTTATGTCCCCAAACTTAAGAAAGCGGCTAGGTATTCCCCGGGGACAGCACCTGGAACTTCAAAAATGGACACTGTAGTTCTTCGCCTTCCTAAATATTCCATCCTCAGAACGTACTCATTGGTAATGATTTCTTTTTTTGTCATAGCTATGCATTCGTCTTCCGTCTTAAAAAGAGCTGCCCATGTGTTGTATCCTTTACATTTTGTAATTCGCTCAGCTCTTAAACCTGCTGATGCAATTAATTTGGTGACAACGTCTTTCGTTGATCTTATTAATTTTTTTGTTTTGTGGTCTATTACAAATAGAGAAATAGTCCTCTTAGCAAACTCCTGTAACCGCGGTTGTTCCAACTTAATACCAGTTTCTGTCGTAAATTCAACGCATTTCTTTGCGTCTTCGACAAATTTTGTCACGTCAATTTTTACTTTTGGTGGTTTTGTCCATCCACCTGATGCCTCATCTTCCTTCACCTCAACCGGCGGCACACAGCTGGCAGATGCCATGGCCGGCGTATAACAAGAGGAGAGAAAGATAACAGTCCAAAAAAAAAAAAATAAAAAAAAGAGTCCGATAATTGAAAAAGTGGTGCCGGGGGAAGAAGAAGATAAGCAATAACAAATTTAACAAGGTGATAACAAAATATTAACAATATAACAATATACGAACCAACAAATTTTTAACCATGTAACTCGAACGATAAAGTCGTAGTCAAGATGGACAAAGACTAAAGTTAATATTTATTTTATTTGATAAAATAAAATTACACAAATAAAAATGTGGCACAAGGCCGAAAAAGAGGGGTGGGGGTTAATGTTGACCTAACTAACATAACGTTAACTTAACTAGACTCTTTCACCAAAATACCAGAATCACTCTGTGGACATCCTACTTAAACCCCGAAAGTTACAAATATATATACATGATGTGGGGGGGTTGGGGATAAAAATCTTATTTACAAAATTGGATGAAAAATATACAATGCTAAAAGGTGGTTAGTAAAAAGAACCCCCTCACTACTAATTGTGGCGGATAAAAAGTTTTGCCAGTCGAAAAGATGTGGGTCACACGAAAACTGACTTTATTCAAACACAACAAAAATGGCCCACATCTCTGGCAAAACAGTTTATCCGTCACCTAAGAGGCCGGGATTGGGGGTTATCGAACCAAAAGTGGGAGGAAAAAAAAAAAAAAAAAATAAGGGGGACGCTGGCACAGGGAAAACCAAAAAAGGGGGTTGGGGCGATGATAGCATGCATACTCTAGCTAAGTTAAAAATCGAACAAAAATGCCTAACTAGCCTACTCTAGGAGGTCCGATGCATGTCTATGTTTGATCAAGTTACCCAAAATCCTTAAAAAACCTAAGCCACTCAAAAAAGAAATTCAAGATTAGCTCCATTCACTTTACACAATCGCGAAACTTTCACCCACCTGTCGTTGAAATTCACAGGAGTGAGTTTCACCTTCTCCAGCTTAATTCGCATTTTCAATCGATATTTGAAAATGAGGACAAGCTGGGGAGCAGTGAAGGTCTCACCTCCGTAAACCTCCTTCTGTCGCGTCGTCCAAATCACGCCTCTCATAACTGCTAGTAAACACAGAAAAACATAGCGTTCTTCTTTCTTCATGGTCGGTGCCCAGTTGCAGCACGGGGAAACCGACTCCAGCACAAAAAACCGCCCGCTCAGCATGCGAACCGTGAAGCCTTCAACTAACTCACACAACGGTCGAACAATGGCGCAGTGGAAGAAAGCATGATCAAGGTCTTCCTCCCATTCTCCGCATCGGACACAATTGGGTGTCTCCGTAAAACCCGCTGCGTAAAGTCTTTTGCCGACCCAGAGGGCATTTCGTATTACCAGCCAGGTGAGTGATGCCTCGTAATTATCCAAGCAGCTCGACCCAGGCGCCCAAGGCCATATTAAGCGGCGCTCCTCCTTCGTAAAACCGAACTCCTCAATCTTTTCGTCTCGAACGGATCCCCTCACTAAGGCCCGATATAGCGCCTTGCGAGACAACAGCTGGGTGTCAGAGAGGCTTTCTTGGACCCGTAGAAGAAATCTCAAGGCCTGCCGACACTCGCGATAGAAAGGGCACTCGTTTCGGAACAACTTGTGTGCCTCTCCTCTAGCCGAATGCACACTCTCCAAAGCCTGAAAGGCTTTCTTAGTGTCTTCTATCCAGAAGACACCGTTTCCCTCACTTGGTGTACACATTCGATCCAGGTATATCAGCCTAAGAGTGTGTCTACGTATTTGCACACTAGGCATACCCAGACCGCCTTCAGACGGATGCAGGTAACAGACCTCCCGAGTAACCATGGCTTGCTTTCCGCGCCATAAGAATGCAAAAAGAGCACGCACCAGATCAACTAGTGTGGTCTCCGGGAGTGGAAGTACTGATAGACGGTAAAGGATCAGGGGGTAGATATGAGAATTGCATACCTCCGCCCGACCCTTCAAAGACAGATTTCTCAAGGCCCACAAATGAGATGCGACCTTGACCGCTTCCAATACCTCCGACCAATTTTTCTCCAGCTGGAGACCGGGGCCAAACCAGACGCCGAGTAGCTTGCATGGCCCATCAGTCCAACCAAAGGGTCCCTGAAGGGGCATACCCCTCCAGGCACCAATACGTAAGCCAATAGACTTAACGTAGTTAATTATGGCCCCTGTGACCTTGGCATACCGACTTGTTTCTATGTCAACGACTCTAATCTCGGAACTGCTCGTTACAAGCACAGTCACGTCGTCAGCATAGGCGGTATACTTTACCGGGGTAGAGCCACCTGGCAAAGTAATCCCGCGAAGGACCGGATTCACCCGAAGCTGGCGCAAATATGGCTCAAGCGCCAGCACATATAACATTGGGGATAACGGACAACCTTGACGGATCGATCTTGTTAACATGAAGGGTTTCGACCTCACCCCATTCACTTCTACCATAGCACCAGGGTTGGCATACAAGAGGCAAATCCAAGAGTGAAACTGGGGACCAAATCCAGCCGAGCGAAGAACAGCCTCTAGGTAACGATGGTCTACTCTGTCGAATGCTTTGGACTGATCTAAGTTGATCAGCGCGGCTTCTGTGTCGACTTTTTCTACGATCAAGCGTATCGTGTGCAAATTGTCTTGAATCGTCCGGCCCTTAACAGAACAAGTCTGTTCGGGACTTATTAGACGGTGTAAGACAATCTGCAGACGATTTGCTAAGATCTTGGCCAAAATCTTTAACTCTGTGTTTAACATCGTTAAGGGCCGGAAATTACCTATCCCATCCCCTCCATTTTTATCTTTGCGTAACAATTTAATGATCCCCCTGGTAAAGTACTGAGGTATGCACCCGTTCCTAAACCAGGAGTTAAAAAGTACGGTCAGCAAAGGGATAAAAATGGGCGACAGCCTCAAATACACCTCGTAGGGCAGACCATCTATCCCAGGGGTCCTGTCTAGCCCGACGTGTTTCAAGGCCTCAATGACTTCTTCCTCTTTTATGCTACCTTCACACCTAGCTGCTTCGGTCGCCTCCAGGCGAGAAAAGTCGGCTAAATAGGTGTCAAACTGTTCACTAGTCAGACCGGGCTCCTTGGTAAAAAGTTCCTGAAAATGAGTCCGAAAACCCTCCAAGATTCCGTTGTTATAAGTTACGGTTCGTCCGTCCGGCAATGTGACACTGGCGATGTGTCGATCTGCAGAACGTCGAAACTCCTCCGCACGCAATGACGCGGCCATGTTTGTTGCCTCGTTTGGCGCTCTTTTTAATCTAGCCCTAACTAATACTCCCTGGTCCTCCCTGTTATCCAAGGAGTCCAGTTCAGCCTTAACTACAGTATAGCTAGCACTATCCCCCTCCTCCACCGCCCTTTCTAATCTATCTTCTAGCGCCGCTTTCGCTGCTCTAGAACTACGTTTGAGCCGGCGACTAAAATCAGCAGCGAAGGACCTAATGACTTTTTTAAGGTTGCCCCACCACTTATTCCCGATGATAGCCCCCGTCAATTCCCTCTGTATTGTTAGTAGAAGCTGTTCCCGGAAGTCCTTCACATCGAACAACGACGTGTTGAACTTCCAGTAACTAGCCATCCTAGGTTTAACACTATCTAAGTTTACTCGAACCCGGACAAGCCTGTGGTCCGAATAAACTATACTATGAAAACTTGGACAGTCTAAAAGCCCTAAGTCGACTCTCCTAACTAAGAACCGATCGATGTAACTCGAAAGTTGCACCGAATCGGAGCCGCGTCTACCTGTCCAAGTCCATGCTTAATCCCCGGGTTTTTCGTTCCGAAATTTATCGACAAGATCAAACTTGTCGACAAAGTCTCGAAACACTTTAGCATCCCGGTTCTGATTAGTATCCCTTCTGGTATTAACCCCGCGATCTAACTCGGGATCCAGGACCGCGTTCCAGTCTCCCGCTAAAACTAACCGTCGAGACGAATTCATGAAAGGCTCGATTCGCCGAAAAAAGGAAACTAGCTGAGCATGGTTATTGGGCGCATAAACCCCAATAAAACGAAATGCCACATCCTTTACGGTAACATCTAGAACGAGCAATCTTCCCTCTGGATCTGCATAAATAGGGTCACACGACGCATCAAGAGTGCGCTTAACTAGCCAGGTAACCCCCCTTGCATGGGTATCATAATGTGCTGAATAGAGCTGAAAGTCTCTAAGGAGCACACCCTGATAATCACTAGGAATGAAGTGAGTTTCCTGTATACAACAAATATCCACACCAAGGCGTTGAAGGTCGCGTGCAACTCGAAGTTTACGAGAGGCGTCCCTCAACCCTCGGACATTTAAACTAGCTAATCTTAAGGAAGCCATCTTGAGTTACTTAGGGTTGAGAAACCTAATCAAACATAGACGGTGTCAAGACACCGACAGCTGTCCCCAATGATCCCGTGGTCATCTCAGTGGTGATAGACCCGTCAGGGGACAGACCGCCGATGTCTAGGGGGAAGGTTAGTTTAACTGCCCTATAAAGTGAAGGATGGAGTTTGATGGGGACCCGTCCAACACATCGTTTTCTAATTTCGATTAAATCGTTGTCGTTAAAATAGGCTGCTGGAGGATAAAGGTTGAAAGCAGAGTTTGCTTCCTCCAGCATAGTCCATAGTCCTTTGGCCTCCTCGCGTTTCCTGACAACTGTTAGTATATGGTTTGTTTTAAAATTTTCAGGGTTAGTAATGTCTTTTTTTTGGTATGATTTGAAAGCGAGGAGGTTTCTGTATTCTTTCCTGTTATGGGACTTCATTATGTTCTCTACTTCCGCCGTGATCTTGCACACATCCTTCCCATTAAAGAAGGGTTGTTTTTTTTTCCTTGATTCAGTCTCTACAGAGGGGCTTCTATGTCTTTTCTTATCTGAGGGGGGAGGAGGGGGCATGTCTGTTTTCATTGGAGAAGGGGGAGGGGTGTTCTTGGGCGTGTTGTTTGGCGAGCAGAATGGTGACGGTTTGGGGGTCTTTTTGGAGGGAGAACCTAGAGATGTCATTTTGGTGTCTCTATGGGGCAGAGAAGCTTTAGTAAGGGGGGGGGGCTTTGCGAGGGATTTGCTTTTCTTTTGAGGTCGGTTTTTCAGGGAAAAGGGATTCAGGGAACTCTTTCTCCTCAGATTTTCTCCTTTTCTCATCAAGAGTCTCTTTTAGTTTAAGTAGGGTTTTGAATTTATTGCCCCCTGGGTCCTTACTTGTTCTAATTTCAATTTTCTCTTCTGTAGAGAGGGACTTAGCATAAGTCTTGGGTGGGGATTTTTTTGAAAGAGGGATGAGTGTCCAGTTGTCCTTCTTTTTGGGGGATTGTTGCTCTGAATTAAAAGTCTTTTCAAACTCCTCAGGTGTGATTTCTTTTTTCTCTTCTGCTGGTGTCTGGGAATTGTCCTTAGGTTCTACATAACCTATTTTCCGGTCATTTGTAGGGATAATTTTTACAGCTGGCTTCCTTTTGGGGCATGTGTAAGTGAGATGGCCGACTTCCCCACATATCCAACATGCTGGTCTTCTGCCTGCGACCACGATTGGCAGCTTCTCTACACCAGCCTCCAGGTAGTATGGTATACGTAAAAATGCTTCTGCGTTAAGCAGAATGTCAAAAGTCCATACTCCATTATAATGGTCTTCCTCTATTCCGGTTATGTCCCCAAACTTAAGTAAGAAAGCGGCTAGGTATTCCCCGGGGACAGCACCAGGAAATTCAAAAATGGACACTGTAGTTCTTCGCCTTCCTAAATATTCCATCCTCAGAACGTACTCATTGGTAATGATTTCTTTTTTTGTCATCGCTATGCATTCGTCTTCCGTCTTAAAAAGAGCTGCCCATGTGTTGTATCCTTTACATTTTGTAATTCGCTCAGCTCTTAAACCTGCTGATGAAATTAATTTGGTGACAACATCTTTCGTTGATCTTATTAATTTTTTTGTTTTGCGGTCTATTACAAATAGAGAAATAGTCCTCTTAGCAAACTCCTGTAACCGCGGTTGTTCCAACTTAATACCAGTTTCTGTTGTAAATTCAACACATTTCTTTGCGTCTTCGACAAATTTTACTACGTCAATTTTTACTTTTGGTGGCTTTGTCCATCCACCTGATGCCTCATCTTCCTTCACCTCAACCGTCGGCACACAGCTGGCAGATGCCATGGCCGGCGTATAACAAGAGGAGAGAAAGATAACAGTCCAAAAAAAAAAAAAATAAAAATAAAAAAAAAAAATTAAAAAAAAAAAAGAGTCCGGTAATTGAAAAAGTGGTGCCGGGGGAAGAAGAAGATAAGCAATAACAAATTTAACAAGGTGATAACAAAATATTAACAATATAACGCGCAGAATAACAATATACGAACCAACAAATTTTTAACCATGTAACTCGAACGATGAAGACGTAGTCAGACAGGCTAAAGTTACTTCTCATGAAAGAGGAGAACTATTTATGGCACAATGGGAGATTCCATTGTGCACACATGGGCCAGTCTATTCCTTGGATTGTGATTGGCTGAATCACCTGATTGGATATGCTTGTACATAAATACAAGCCCTCAGTCCAGCTCAATCTGATGTCTGTCTTGTGCATAAGCTGGACCCTTGGTAAGTGTTGCTGCTATTATTATTATTGTTGTTGTTGTTGTGCGTTATTGACTAACACAGTTCTTTTGATTATTCTACAGCTACGAAGACGGGAATGATACCATTAAAACAAGCAAATTTTTGTACTCCAGAATATAGATTATAGAAATCTTTATTGAAAAACTTAAGCGTTCAATTATTAAAGTGGAGGGGGCGCTTTATAATATAAGTTTAATGTAGAGGATTTCGTAATCCATTATCTTCTTTTCTCGTTATTTATAGCATTAAAAATTCCTATAGAGCATTTAAGAATTTCTTTAAAGTAGTTAAGCAATTGTATATCATGATATACGATTTTATTTTTTAAGCTGTGTAATCCCCCCTCCCTTCGCAAAAAAAAAAAAAATTATAGATTCAGAATAAAAATAAAACCTATGAAAAATATTTCTGTTCAGCAGAAAGTGTGATAAAGACACTAAGTAAAAAAGAGAATTATGTGAAGAATAGGTTCTTAGGGCAAAATGTATAGAATTTATCTGCAAGAGATAATAATTATATATATATATATATATATATATATATATGTATATAATTTTGGAAGGTGGATGAGAGAATCACTTTTGCAGTCATGCTAAAAAACTTGTGCAATAAATCTTTCATGAAGAATATTCAAATACAAAAAGCATCAGTCATGCTTGATAGCGAATGGTGGTGATATATACATATATCTATATAATATATTGCGTAGTTAGGCAGCAATCGTTTTTTAAGCTCCATGAATATGATAAACAACTTTAATAGACAGATGGCCTATCATTATTTAAAACGTTGTGTTATGATGTGCAAAGTGAATTGTTCAAGTAGCTTCATAAAGAAAGGTGCCGCATTATTGTACACTAGCTTACTTATAGGCGACAAAGTCTGACGTATGCTAATATCTATCTCAGCCAAGCCAACCACATTACGTTTCATGCACTGTGTGGATCTATGGCTTTTTAATTCTTTGCCTCTTTTTATGGCATTATGTGTAATGCGTATCCTTTACTATAGGAGACCTTAATCTGTCACGCCAAAGTTTGATGTTTCATAATTTGATTCTTTAAAAAGAGACTTAATTTTTTGTCATACTTTCATATTCACTTTATTTATCATTTCATGCCTCCCCCCATTCAAAGTACATAGCAAGCATACCCGGTGAACCAAGTGCAAGTGAAATACAAACGATTGCACTGAAAGGGACGGCTAGAATCCTGAAAAGATCTCTTGGTTGGACTCACTAAAATAGGGGTAAATGTCAGACATCTGGTTGGATGTCCCATCCCCTAGAAGAAAAAGTTTAAGAAAAATGAAAAAAAAAAAAGAGATATTGAGAGACTCCCTGCAAGAATAGCTGCTTGTGTAATTGTAAGACAAAAGTTGCGCAATCACCAGCCACACCTCTCCTGAAACAGCACTGCTTGAGGTCAGTGCCAAAGGGAGGTTCAGAACTATTTGTGTTATTCTCCAAATCTAGTCTGAATAATTAATATACAGTAGAACCCCGAGATACGGTGGCACTAGGATACTTTTTTTTTTTTTAAAAGGTTATGATGTGGAATACAATATTTTTCCAGCCCCTGGTTACGGTATTTGCACTGCCTTATGGTGTTATTTATAATGTTATTTGATTATATACTGTACAGTATTTTGTTAGTAATTTTTAATGCCGTATCCCGGGGTTCTACTGTAATGCATAAATAGGTTTATTTTCTTTAAAGTTTCATCCTCAGAATGAAATCAAAACAAAAAGTCAGATAAACGTTGTTAAGATGAAATTCATACATAGTTAAAGGAAGAAGAATAAGTCAGCTTTGTGTAGCTGTCAGGAAACAATAAAGGCAATGTTCCTTAAAACAAATAAAAAACCTTTGTGATATTTTGATGTTTTCCAATTTGGCATAACTTACCACAAATGATACTGTTCAACAACTTATATTTTTGCCAGTTTATAATTTTCATTTACTTCCTTTTTCTTCAGAATGTCTCATGCAAAAACGTTTATTTGCAAATCTATTCAAGCCCCCCCCACCTCACAGAAAACCCAAAAACAAAAAACAAACCCCAAATAAATAGTAACATTATTTACATAGCAATCTTATAAGCATTCCGAATTCAAAAGATGTGTCAGCCAATAATCGTTTACAATCATGCATCAGCTGCACTAAGCTGGTATATCTTGTTCTTGAACATTATGTATCAGCTAATCAGCACAGTTTACCATTAAGTTAAATTAAGTGCAAAGTACAGATAGGTGTTCTGGCTTATATACTATAACAACCTCTTCAAAAATGGATTCAGTATAAAACCAAGGCATATCACAAGTTTTTGTGTAGAAACATATAATTTATTACTATCTCTAACATAAAATGACCGTTAGATCTCTCAGTTGGAATGTAGGAGATAGTGGGTGTATGTTTGACATCCGGTAGGATGCCCTATCCCTAGCTAGAACAAAATGATCAGACAATTTAAAGAAAATATAATCTATGTCAATCACTTTATTGCAGATTAGTAAAATATCAACATTTCACTAAATATACGTCACAACAAAATGAAAATTATATCATCAAACGACTACTTTAAGGTTAGTTATTTCCCAACATTTTATTCAAATTTGTGCAATCTTCACTAATATGCAATAAAGCGATTGACACAGTTTATACTTATACTTTAAAATATGTTACGCAAATGGTTTTTCTTATGGGATTTACTTAACAGTGCTCATTATATAAGTAGAGTTTTAGTAATAGCACAAAAATATAGTTATTGCAAATAAACTATGCAGAAAAGTTTCTTTTATTCTCAAGGGGAATAATCAGACTTATATATTTTTATATTCACTTCAACATGGTTAAAAATGTTAGTACAGGGTGTTAAAAAGTCACTGAAGTGTTTTGAACTTAGATTCTTTATTTTTGATATCTTTCTATAATTTTAACACAATCTGACTAAGACATTGGGAATTTTTTTTAAAAACCGCAAAATTCAAACAATCTTTATTCATGAAAAATAATGCCTTTTGAATGTTGCTTATTTTCAGCTTCACATATTTGTGCCTTTTCTGAAACATTATTCATGACAGATTGGATTGCGATTTATTTTGTTTTCCTTCAATTCTTGCCGGGTGTGGGGTTTGTTAAACTCTTTTTTTAAGATATCCCCACAAGAAAAATGTTTCAAATTGTGTTGTGACTTGGGCTATCTCTTACAAGAAAATGCCAAAACAATTGACCCTTGATTTTGGGTAAAACAATTTCACAACTTTTGTACATTGTTCAATGCCATACTTATCAATAATTAATTTCCAAAATATTATCTGTAAAATATCTGAAATAGAGAAAAAAATAATCATTAATGGTAAAATGACAAAGATTTTCAACCCTTCAGTGACTTGTTTTGAACATACTGTACAACTTTGTAGTAGTGTTAAAATACATTTATAGCAAGTTAGTTATACAAAACATTTGTGTTTCATGAATGATTTCCTAGGGAATGATACATAACTCTTTCTGTGTAGTTTATTTTACATAAGTACATTTTCACATTTCCATATATATATATATATATATCGCAAACATAAAAATACAATTGTGTGAGGGATGATAACCAGATTTTAACTTTACTGGCAGTTTAAAATCAATAAATATTTATTATTTTATTACTAATACTAGCAGTTGGAAATTTTTTTAACACAAAATCAATTAAAAAAAATAATTAAAGGAATTGTTTTTAGCATCAGAAAATACAAAAAAAAAATTTCCGATTCTGATACCCACAAAAGTTCCGATTAATCCCAACACTAACATATATATATATATACACTGGCCCATCTCACTGACTGTTAGGATATATCACAATTTATTTAGATGTTATTTGTTTTTGCTTTTTGCGATAAGTTTTGAATGAATTAAATTATTTACGAAAGTGCATTTTTACCTAAATGCGAGTTCGGAATAATTTTCCCTTTAACCAATAAATTCATTCAAAACGTATCGCAAAAACAAAAACAAATAACATCTAAATAAATCGCGATATATCCTAACAGTCAGTGAGATGGGCTAGCGGATAAAGAGGTCAAGCTCATTACCGTGAGGTCCTGATTTCGAATCTCGCTAGATTCAGCCACTCTGATGAGTCATAGACGACGAAACACGTGTCAGTGGATAATTACATTTTAAAAATATTATATATACCACTCCCCATGTGGGGGTACCAAATTGGTTAAAGGGAAAACTGTTGTAAATAATTGAATTCATTCAAAACGTATCGCAACAAATAACATTATATATATATATATATATATATATATATATATATATATATATATATAAACATTGAAAAGAGTCTATGTGGATCAATCAATGTTTCAAGATTTTAATGTTTCATCAGGACTCCAAGTGAATCTTGCAGTCAGAAAACAATAAAATTTTCCCAGAATGCCAGCAAAAAAGTTGAAGGAATGACCCCTCTCTTTTTCCTTCTAAATTCTTTAGGTAGTCACTGACACTCATTCTTATTGGCTATCTGGGTGGACCGAGTACTTCTAAGGGCGACTTAATTCATTTTATTCATATAAAAGCTCTACACATATATTCAGCACTTTTGAAGAAATACTGGTTTTTATCTCATGTTAGCAATATACCTGAACTTAATCAAATATATATATAGTTATCCACAGACATCTACCTTGCCATACCATGTTTTTTCAGTGTGACGAAACATGGCAAATGCTTCATGCTAAAATTCTAAACTCAAATGCTTGAATAAAATAATTTTATATAAATAAAAATCCATCATAATCCATTTTGTTTTCTTCATAAAAAAGTCAACCATTTTAATATTTTTGGTTGATAGTTAAAAAAAAAAAATTATTTCAAAGGAATTTGTAGGCATTTAAACTGTCGAATAGAATGTATTTTTTGCCATTCAAGGTTTTGGCAGATCATCATGTACACTGAAAATCTTGGAAGCTATTTACACCCAATAATTTTATAAATAGAGATTAAAGTAATACTATCATTACAAAATCATTGTTTTATATCAATTTAGTTCAAATCAAAATGTAATAACCAAACGATATCATAAAAATTCAATTCAACTTTTAAAGTTCTATTTAAAAATATAATTTGAGAAAAGTCAGAGAACAAAAAGTACAGGGTTGAACGATAAAGGTGTTGCCCTAAAGAAAACAACCCTACAGCTTTATTTTAAAACTTTTATTAAAAAAAAATCAATTCAGGTAACTTGATTATGTAGTAGAGGTGACATATATTCAATGTAGCCACCTTCAGCCTCAATCACCATCTCGATAGGGTCCAGAACTGGAATGTGCCACTGAGAGCAAAGTGAACATTCGGTGGATGGCGGCGATCAGGCTGGCTTTGGTGTTGTAGGAGGTCATGTTGGTGATGTTCTCAGTGCATGACCAAACAAAGTAGTCCAGCAGGTTCAGGTCGTGGGAGGAGAGCTGGGGGGGGGCTAGTGAGAGAAGGGTACAAAGTCGTAACACTCCTGAAGCCAAGCCTGGGTTTCTTTGTGGGCCGGCGTCAAGTACTGCTGTTACACTCAGGGTTTGTTAGAGGCCACCTGATTGCACCAGGGGATCACCACACTCTTCAGCATTAGTGTTGACTTTCAAGCCAACTTCAAAGATGTGAGGTGGCATGATGTGGACCTCACTTGAAACCATACTAAGACCATAATCGTGGCCAGAAATCTTTTCATTAACAGTACGTCCCTGTTATTCGTGGCAATCCAACGATGCATTTTGAGGGTCCTGCCAATGGTCCTGTTGTCATAACTTGGATCAGTAGATAGCATCTGTACAGTAGTGCATCTCTGATCTCGCTCGTTGAATATTGCGTCACTTTCAGACATGAGAGAAGGCACTTATTACTTTTGGGGTTTGTACACAACTGGCCAACTAGTAGATGGTCTAAACAAAAAAAGAAAATTGGTTTTCATCAAATCGAAATGGAATCGTGTCATCTTTTCTAGGGTGACAATGTTATTGTTTCACCCTGTAAAGTAAAAAAAAAAAAAAAAAAAAAAAAACAGAGAAATGTTGGGTAGGTATATCTATTTTTTTTTTTTTTTTAAATAATTTTTGATAACAGATTAAAGAAACGAATCGAACAGTAAATAAGGAATTATGAAAATGATTTGAAAGATTAGATAAACGTATTAGAAATTGTTAATATATTCTTTAGAATTATGAATTGTTTTCTTACAACCTTAAGAGAAACCTAAGAATATAAAAAGTCTAACGTATGGTAGCAATAAAGATGATAGTGAACGTTTAAAAGATTCAGTATATGATAAGAACAAGCCTTTTAAGATAAAATTAAAATACGAGGGACGTCAAAAAAGTAATGCCTCCTATTTTTTATTCTGCCCGAATGGAGAAAGGATTGCAAATTGCATTATTATAACTGAACTGACGTATTCATAACTTGAAAGTTTCATTTCTCTGTTGCAGATATTGACAGGTGAAACTCTAAGAAAGCAACCCTGTCATGAACATGCATCAAAAGTGGAAATGTGTCATTGAATTTCTGGCAAAAGTGCATTGAAAATGGTGATGACTATGTAGAAAAATAAATTATGGAGCACAAATGGTCATTCGTTTTAATGATACCACTCTCATCTTCATAGCTTTTCAACTTTTTTAGTTAAAATATGGGAGGCTTTACTTTTGGAACAACCCTTGTCAAAATCATAAATGGAGAATGTTTATGAATGCAAATTATTTTAATCAATAAATTTAAATTAAATCTTAAATTAGTCTTCATGTATTTTAACAGGAGATCGGGAGATGACGGTGATGTAGTGGTTAATGACACAGACTGACGACCCAAGTGTTTCAAGTTCGAATCCAGACTGTTCCACCAAATTTACTTTGGATGTTGGCAACCTCAAGTTCCCTCCTTTAAGTACCCGATGTCTTTCTAAAAAGGAATTCTGACTAGCAAAATATCGGGGAAACCAATGCCAACAATAAAATCTTTGCATTCATATGATATGATGATGATAGTCAGGAGGTCATAAAATATGACTTTTAAACTTTGTTAAATATTAGATTATTACATCAAAACTATGAAACATACCTTTGATCCAAACTTGTACACAGACATAATTTCAATACCTGGAAATAAAACAAATAAGCAATTAAAACTTTATGTAAATCAACAGTGATAGGTACTACCAAACTAAAAATAACTATACAAAAAAGCATTCAAAATACGTTTTTTTTTCTAAAGAATTTAAAATAATTTTTCCTCCTTTAAATGCTAAATATAAAAATTTATTGTACAATGAAAAATAACAGTTAATGAACATTTCCCTTTTCAAAACTAATATGCAAATATCAGGAAGTTTCATGAAATGTCCTGCTGGCTTAACAGGCCAAGGGTAAACTCAAAGCGATTCTTCAAATAGTGAGACACTTGTAAAGTCGAGTCAATTCACAAGGCTGTTGAGGAAGTCCTGTGGTGGAGCCTATCACTTTCCTGGTCTTGTTTGGAACAGCATATTTTAATTGGTTGCCGTCTTCTGCCGTTTTCTGCTGACGTTGTTACATGTCCAGGATATGTCACTGATTTTGTTACTGATTAGAGCACAAAAGTGTTGCCACAAGTCGCATCTAATATCAGTGACTTGCAGTTTGTTTGTAAGCGCAAACATTGTTAGATCATTAGGCCATTTTACACCCCCTCTGTCAAAGCCAACTGATTCAAAGATTGACAGGAAGACAGCAAGTTTTTTTTTTTTTTTTTACATTAAAATTTCAATTTTATTCCAAAAAATAATCGCATATATAACATTGAAACACTGGTTCTTGTTAGATCATTGAAGTTGTACTTGTCCAGTACTAGATAGGTGACTATTTGGGAATACTAGGCACTGTATGCATTTAAGTAACTGGGTGTGGGTATGCATCTTGAGCAAGGTGTAACACCCGTTAGCCTCCTTCTGATATTCTGGAGAATTACCATACAGAATGTAGATGGAATTCTTCAGCCGTAGTAAAGGCAATACATTATGTTATACATCTTTACCCACTTCCAATATGTCATGAGCCAGCATGGAAATATTAAGGTTTAGAAAACTATCATGAGACTGCTCATATCAGTCTGTAATCTGATTTAACCAGAGATATCGAAACTAAAACTAATCTGCTAAGCTATAAAATAATTTCTAAACATATTTGCATGATCAATTAATAATCACTTCTTCATTACTGACAAAAAAAAAAAATAAAGCAAGAACTTTAGCTCCACGTAAGCAATTCTTAAAAAACGCCCACTATCTGTTGAGAGACCTTCTTTGCATAATTAGAAAATTAAGCATTATTTAACTGGATTTTATAAAGATGTTGCGTACTTTTATCCTAAAACACAGAAAAAAATCTACTTGTTTAGAGGTTGTTGTTTGAACAATAGCAAATACCAAGACCCCTTACGTTTAAGTCTTAAATTTTAGGCATTTTCTCGCATTAACATTATACTTTTGATCAAAATTGAAATAAAGATTATATACATGAGGTTTAGTAGCATTATGTATTATTTTTTTATCTCTGTAAATAGACAAAAATGGTACAAAAATGAGATAATTATAAAACAAAAGATTTTAAATACGAGTTATTTTACTTGTCAAACAAAAGTAAAAAAGAAATTGACAGATTGTTGGGTAGTTGCAAGTGTTCACTCCACAAATATACAGATAGTTTTATGAAACATATTTTACGAATTCCTGTAAGTGGTAAGTGCGGAAAGTTTAAGAAATGTTCAGTTATTTTGATATTGAAATGTAGATTTAGAGGGAAAACACTGAGATTACTTTATGTTTATAAAAAATTAAAAAAAAAAAGTCATCACTACCAAAGACAGATTGTTTAATATGTGGAGATTCATGAAGAAAATAATAAACTCCCAATCGTATGTTTACTCGTCAGCTGTCACAGACAAAATGTGTAAACGCGTCACTATGAATAGGCTTGACACACCCATCCGGTCAAAAAAAGAAAAATAATAAAAACTAATTAGTCAATGGAAGTGGGGCATGATAAAAATAAAATTTAACAGCTAATGTGTCTGTGGGGGCGAGTAAGAAGAGATAAAAACCCAGGATTTTTGTAAACGAGAGAGTAGGGAAACAAAACACCAAGGAAAAACACAGGTGCAGTCAAGTGAGAAGTTACCTGCTTTCACTTAAAGCTGGCAAACCCTCCTCTTTGTGACTGTTACTTGACCAAAAAAAAAAGAAAAGAAACAAGGAATAAGTACTCTTTATGAACATGCTCCCTTTTTTCTCCGTTTATTCCAATGCCTTACTTTATATTATTTTGAAAGGTGACGTCACATGAAAATGAACTTTTTTCAACACACACATTCAATCTAGTCTTTTGTTGATAAAAGTTATTCAAACCTTAAATGCTCATATTTTATCCTGTGTTAAATGGAGTTTCTATCATGCTTTTTTTATGCTATAATACACAAACAAGCTATAAATACTTGCAATAGGTTTTTACTTCACCTGATTTTTACTGAATTCCCACATCATCTTTATTTTTTTAATATTTTGATGGCAGTATATTTGCATTTCTAGCTTCACACATTTCATGCAGATACAGAGGCAATCAATAATATCAGATGAGAAAATGAGAGAAACAAAAACCTGTTAACATTCAGTTTGATAACCTTAAGAAGAATGCAGGAAACATATAATGGAATACCATCAGGAAAACCTGACGTTACCCAGAATTTAGTAAGTAACACTTTCGCTTTTTCACTATGTTCATGAAACTATTTTATGAGGGGTGTTCCAAAAGTAATCCCTTTTATATTTTACCCTAATTGATCATTGTTATGATGACTGAACGTATGCATTCAAAACATGTTTTATGTGGATTCAGAGGCAATCAATAATATCAGTTAAGAAAATGCAGGTCTAAGTTATTTATCACGGTTTCAAACTTGTTTTCAGTCGTCTGCTACTTCTTGCCACTGAACTCAAGCAATGCTGATTCAGGAGAAGTGTGGTTGGAGATTGCACGACTCTTGCTACATTATCACACACAGTTTCCATTACAGAGGGTATCCATTGTTTCTCAAGACTAAACGAAAGCATCAATTTCTCTGCAAATTTGTGCTAGCATTTCTTCTCACTAATGACCAGCAATATCATCATCATCATCAGCAATCCTTTTTTACCACAGTAAGGGCAATGGCAACATAGTTGTGTCAAAGTTATTATAGTAGAAGCTTTTCCAGAATTTAGGGACCTCATCAACAGTATAAGGATGAACTTTTGCTACTTGTTGGATTTGTCGGGAGTATGTACCTCAACAGGGCAAAAGTGCAAGTTCATCAGAACACATTCCATTAAAGTACTTGTAAAACAGACACATGGATGTGACACTATGGCAACGAGACAAGAGCTGAAACTTGGCAGATAGCATGGAAACTGTTAGATTTAAAACTTATTTGAACCCTAAGAGTGAAAGACTAATAGCAGATGTTCCAACATTGATGTGGCAACAATACTCTATGCATGGCCAAGGTGTGTCTTAGTAAAGATATAAAATGCTCTCTGGTGTAAGTACTTTTCTTGCATGGTAGAGGGAGCCCACCTTCTTTGCAGCAGCCTTGACAACGTTCTCAATGCATTTGGTCAAATTCATGTTGCCTACACTAGACATTTTCATAATAAAAACACTATTTTACTGAGTTGACAATATGCTGCTTTTATTCCAGCTCGTTTGATCTAGTGGTTTCCACCAATTCACTGTTTTGATACCTCATTTTAATACAGCTTCCAATTCCAGTAGCTTCTTTCAAGAATTGCAGGTTTGTGGAACTCTTTTTCTTACTGACTGTTTTCCTCCTACTTATAACCTTGGTCTTTTCAAGGCTAAGGTCAATAGGCATTCTTTGTGTTTTCAATAATCATCTTTCATTCTTGTTAGCTCCTTAGATAAAATGGCTTTGCGCCTTATCTGGAGCGATTTCCATAAAAAAAAACTGAATAATCCAAACATCTATTGACAATGACCAACAATAAAGATTGTTTTACAACCAAAGATATAAAGAAAATCAATGAACTTCAACATGTAACTCACATGATGTACAGAAAATCTCTTCTTTCTAAAGGTGAAACTTATATCTAACCCTATGGATCGATATTTGAGTTTTACTTTGTATTGTCATTTCTAGTGCAATCATCCAGTTGAGCCTAACTCTCAAACATCTTATCAATCAGTCATATAGGCTTGATTTTTTTCTCTCCCTTTTTTCTCTTTAAGAGTTATTCTCATTTATCTGATGAGTCAGCCACTTGTTTATTCGTTTCTGATGGAACTCTTAACGTGAACAACAGTTTTCTCCATGAAAACAGTTCTGCTAAGATTTGAGATAAAAGCAAAACTATTCCATTCACCCTATATAACCAATCACTTCTTATGAATGAATAACAGCAAAGCAGTATCTTGAAAATCTTGTCTATATCTCATTATTCTCTTCTGAGTCAAGAGAATTGATTGAGCCTTAACTTTGAAAGTAATGTTATTTTTTCCCCTTTTCGTCTAGTTCTGTATTTATGAAATATTTTGTCAGTCTCAAAAATACACATGACCATAGTTATGAAGAACAAATCTAGGAGAATATTATGAAGTCAGCTTTATAAATGGTTCTCAGTGAAGCTTAATTATCTGAAAAGCACACCAATTAAACCTGGCAATTTTTTTAACTCTTGCTTTGTTTATTTTGTCCTTTTGTCCTCACATTCCATGAGAGATATTTCGGACTCAGGGAAGAATCGTCGTTTTCTCAGTAAGAATTTCTCCATCTAACACTTATTGTTGACTGATTTTGACCTTAAAATAGCATTTTTTTAGCTCCTTACATTAAGTGTCTTCATGCTTTGTCTGAAGCAATATCCATTAAAAATAATTTCAAGTTAGAATTATATTGTTCACACCAATGAAAGTTGCAACCTGACAGATATAGAATATGGTTTGATACTTAACTGCACGTGTATTCACAGACTAGATTGTAGTACCAGGTGTTCATGAAAGGAAGTGTTCCTTGACTGACAGGTTAGATTACTGAATACTCTATGAACAGTCGGATTTCAAATCTCAGTTTAAAATATTTTCTATGTCTTACCACAATGAAGAGAAACACTTGTACGTGGATGTTTCTTATGCATACATGAATTAAGTAAATACTGGATTGCAATTCTAACATCTCTAATATTTTAGAGTACAACACAAAATACATGCTAAAGTATTCTTAAGTTTTGGACTTAATTAATGTCTGAAAAAATCTATTTGTATTTCTTTAATTGTAATTTGCAATTAACTCATCAAGTGACTCATCGCTTATTTAGTGTTTATCAATAAATCTCTTTCTCATTGTATGTTGATTTAACCGCTCTCTAATAGTTTTCACAGTCTCTGTGAGCATTTAGAGAAAGAGTGACTCTCTTTTCAGCTAAATTATAGTGTATGTTTTCTGTACACATTCATATGCAATTTAGATAGCAAAATAATAGGACATTATTTCTTATTATGTATGCAGATAAAATTGAAGTAAAGAGGTTTATTATTTTTAGATTGTTTTTGGTGATTTTTAGATAAGTTAATTGTAAATTATAGTTACTTAAACAAACCATTTTTTCAAACATACTCAATCCCTAAACTAAAGAATATTTTAGCAAGTATTTCGTGGGATCAAAATACTTAAAGAAACAAACATTCATATATGCATAAATTATATAAAAATTATAAAGAGTCTATGTGAATCAATTAATGTTTGGACATAAACATGCCTTGTCGGAATTAGGCACTGATGGTCACTGGTGCTGTTTTGAGATGGTTATTTACATTTATTGGTGGGCACTAGCTGCCTTTACAACTGTCACTGTTGGTTTCCAGCATTCACTGTCGATCACTAGTGGTGATGACCAGTTAGCCTCCATTGGACTGCTCTGAAATGAAATTGTCTGTTTTCAATGAAGAGCACTGGTGCTCATTGATGTTTTGAGGTGGTTACTAGCATCTTCAAATATAGATCACTGTTGATCATGAGCAGTGTCAGCCTCCATTAGACTGCTATGAAATGAAATCGCCTATTTTCAATTGTCGAGCACTCTCATGCAATGGCAGGCACTGTTGGTCACTGGCAATTATGGTGGTCAGTGTTCTTTCAAGGTGGTTACCATCATTTCAAGGCAGGTGTGGCCACTGCTTTGAGGTGGTTACTGGCATTTACTAATATTGGCTAATGGGCACAGGCTTCCTTAACAACTGTTGGCTACTGGCTGTAATTGTCAGATAAAGGTGGTCATGATCAATGCATTTATTCACATTAATTAGTGGGCACTGACTTTGTTAGTAACTTTTGACCAAAAGTGGCCATGACCAATGTTGTGTTTTGTTCCGAGTAAAGCAAGGAGCACTCTATTCTTTCTTCTATGCAATCCTGATTTGCTGTTGGTGTAGATATGTTTTTGTATGTATGCAGAATATGGACTGTGCTATTTTTTTTAGATATGATGTTCAAGTTAATTTAACTTTATACAATATTTTTTGTTTATTAAAATGTTAGATGTAAATACAGAATAGTTACATGAAGCTCTTACCTCGCATGTTAAGGATGGGTTTGTAAATAATAACAATATTATTTTAGCACAGACATCTGCTAGCAGTTTTTGTTATCCGATTATTAGTCTTTTGTTTGATGACACCATAGTTAGTTCTAAATATTTGCTTGTAACCATTTGAAATTCCCTTAATCCGATAAATGTATGCAAACAGCCAATCAAATTGACTGGAATTTAATAATGGATTTTGAAAAGAGGGGTTCGTAGTTATGTAGAATAGCCATATAAGCAAATGCTAACTGTACAGAATAAGAAACTAAACACAGCACGGTTGGAAAATATGTCAAATATATATCAAAGTTCCCGGTCTTGTTTAGAAGAGTAAGAGTAGAAAATAATGACCGAGTAAATACCTTATTACCACCTGTAAATATAACTTGTTTGGGGAAATAACTCTCCTCAGAAATATTATAAAAATTTATGAAATTGAATAAAATCGACCGATAATATCTGCAAAACTTGCACCAGGTATTGGCAGGCAGTGTGACCTTATTGAGCTTATAAATGGTATCTGTGTTTGTATTGATATATATATATATATATATATATCAATACAAACACAGATACCATTTATATATATATATATATATATATATTTATATATATATATTTTATATTATATATATTTATATATATATATATATATATATATATATATCAATACAAACACAGATACCATTTATAAGCTCAATAAGGTCACACTGCCTTATATATTATATATATATATATATATTTTTTCTAGATGGAAAAAATCACCCCTATTTTATTTATTGTTATAGAGATATATTTTAGCTGTGTAATCAAATTAACATCTTTTCCAATTAATGGCAGTTTGATTACAAAAATTCAAAGTTGGCCGACCTGTACAAAATCAATTTGAGTTGTTAATGTGCATAATGTGACATGTTCTTAGGTATATTGTACGAGTTTTTGCTTGTATTGTTTTATCTGTAAAATGCCAATTTTGATTCTGTATTAAATTGAGAAAAAGAACACTGCTAGATACAATTTTTATTTTTAGCCTGGTTGGAAATGAAATCAATGTATATTTATATGAATGTATGTAAATATTTAAAAACACCCACGAGTTTATTAATACATTTTAAATGAAACTGCAGTGTTAAGATAAAACACATTATTTATGAAAAATGTTATCTAGAAGGATATTGCACCATATGTGTGTTCAAGTTTTGATAAGTTAATTTTCATTTTATATATATATATATATATATATATATACACACATACATACAGTGGGGATAATCAGTATTTGATACATGCTGAAAAATTTTATTTTTCATTTTAATAAACAATTATAAAACAGAATTCAAAACAAAATTTTAACTGTATAAAACTTGCCTCATAACGACCATATTACTACTTGGAAAGTTAATATATTCATTTTAGAAAAGATATCAAAACAAAAATTCTGAAATTTCTAATGTAAAAAGTATTCGATACATAGTAACAAATAATCATTTAATACTTTGTTGCATTACCCTTGTTGCTTACCACTGCATGCAAACGTTTCCTACATTTCAATACAAGGTTGTGGCACCTATTTGGAGGAATTTTAGACCATTCCTCTTTACAAATTTGTTCCAATTGTTTCAGATTACTGAGTTGACGTTTACTGACCCGTACTTTGAGCTCTCGCCACACATTGTCGATCGGATTAAGGTCCAGGGACTGACCGGGCCACGTTAACATGTGTATATTATGTTCAACAAACCATTTCTGTGTTAATTTTAGAATATCCAGTGTTGACCCAAGTTCAATATTTGAGCATTCGAACAAATTTTCCTCCAAAAGTGCTGATAAATGGCACTGTTCATACATTATTTAATGATATGAATTTTTCCAGTACTACTGGAAGAAAAGCAGCCCTCACAGCATTGTTTCTTCCACCGAATTTAACAGTTGGGATGATGTTCTTTGGCTTGAACTCTTCTCCCTTCTTTCTCCAAACCTGACATTAGTGGCTATGATTGAATAACTATTTTGGTCTCATCAGACATTGTCCCAGTAGTTTGCAGGTTTTGATAAGAAATTATTTGCAAATTCAAGTCTGACTCTGATTTGTCGTTTTGTGAGAAGAGGAGTTTTCCTTAACGCATAGGACTGAAGTCTATGTTCTCGCAACGCAGTAGTCACTGTGTGTTTATTAACATTAATCTCTACAGTTACAAGCTCATTTACCAATTCTTTGCGGATAACTTGAGGATTATCCTATTCAATACTCGATTCAAAATTTTCTTTGGGGCACCAGCCCGAGTAAGATTGACATTGGTATGATGCATTTTCCATTTCCTTATTTTTTAACCTACTGTTGAAGGATGCATGTTGAACCGTTTTCCAATCAATCTGTACCCTTCACCACACTTATGGCATCAATAATCTTGTTTCGCAGATCAACATTATGTTCTTGGGTTTTAACCATTATTAAAAATGTCAGATAATAGCAAGGCACTGCAAATGTCTTCAATACACGATTCACACCTACCAACCGAAAAATTCATGACCAAGATTGATTTTTTGTAAAAATAAATTTATTAAATAACAAAAAGTCCAAAAGTTGAAGCCAAACTTCTATGTGATATTAAAAAAATCTAATATTTGGAATTTAAAAAAATACTGCTACAAATGGATAGAATACGAAAATTCGGCTTAAAAAAATGCATTTTGGTTGAATGTCAACTAGTGTCAATCGGAATGTGTTCCTTTTCGTTGGCACTTGGATTGGGGTCCTTATTCTAGAACAAACTGAGAAATGAATGAAAATAGGAAATTTCATTCATTTGTTACTATGTATCGAATACTTTTTACACTAGCAATTTCAGAATTTTCGTTTTGATTTCTTTTCTAAAATGAATATGTTAACTTTCCGAGTAGTAATATGCTCGTTATGATGCAAGCTTTATACAGTTAAAATTTTTTTTTGAATTCTGTTTTATAATTGTTTATTAAAATGAAAAATAACATTTTTCAGCATGTATCAAATACTGATTATCCCCACTGTATATATATCTACAAAAGTGAAATTCTGTGTGTGTGTATACATTTCCCTACCAAATTGCTCTGTCAATTTTCAGTCTACAGACTCGAGATTTGACATAAGGGGTATTCAGATTTAGAAAAATATTTTTAATTGGTTTTCGGCCAAAATTTTGACCCTTGAAAACTCTACCAAATTTCTCCACTAATTTTTGGTCTAAACTTGAAATTTTAGATGTAGGTTACTTGGACATGGATCAAACTTTGATTTGAGCCCAAAACAATAAATGTTAAGATGTAAAAATTGAGGTCAAAGTTAAAAAAAATTGACCCCCATGGTCTCTACCAAATTACTCAGTCAATTTTTGGTGTAAACATTTGAAATTTTACATAAAGTGTATTCAGATATAGGGCAAGTTTCTTAATCGGTTTTAGGCCGAAAATTTAGCTTTCAAGGGGTCAAAATTAAAAAAAAGTTGACCTTTGCGGTCTCTTGCAAACTATTCAGCCAATGTTGGGTCCAAACATTTGAAAATTTACATAAAGGGTATTCAGCTATTCAGCAAGCTTTTTAATCAGTTTTTGGGCGAAAATTTGGCTGCCAAGCGGTCAAATGTGAAAGAAATGACCTTTGCAGACTCTAGCAAGCTCCTCTGCCAATTTTGAGTCTAAGCACTTGAAATTTAGATGTAGGTTGCCTGGACAGGTGTCATGCTTTTCATTATATATATACATATGCACATAAAGTTATTAACAGTACATAGGGCCCAAGCAAAGCCGGGCTGAACTGCTAGCATATACATATAAATATATAGATCACAATATTTTTTATAAATAAATATTAAAAATTATTTTTATGCCCACACACACTAGGGTTTCATAGTTATGCAATTCATCAGTGTACGAAGTGACAATTACTGCCAATTGGAAGATTCAAACCAAGTCACAAAGTCGACCTTGACGCCATAGGCATTCTACTTTTAGTAGAAATATTTCATTTTACGTTTAGATTAATTGCATTTTCTTGATTCCCTATATATATGTGCGTCATCCACATACAGTACTGTTTTGCTGTTTCACAGCTTATCAGTGTGGCTAGACTGGCATCTGTCTCAAGCTAGGATCGAAACCCTACCGCCCAAACGACAGTCAAGGCTTCTCACCATTATATATATATAGATATATATATATACTTTGTGTGTCTGTTCCCTATGAACTAAAAAACAGCTAGATCGATTGTGATAAAATTTCACACAAAGGTATTTTATGTGCCTGGCAATGTTCTTAGATAGGTTTTATGTCAAAATAACCTGATGAAAGAAGGAACAGGCGATTTTGATCACAGTTAACATCTTACACCGCCTAACATCACAAGTATATTTGAGAAGTTTTATTACTACACAAGCCGAAAGACTCAACATATAAAATCAACAATAAGTTCTTTGATATTACAAGAGCGCTTTCAAAATGAACGTTTCTGTTTAAAGCACAACTGAAGCATGATACTTCACTTTTGCATTTTAAACTTTAATGCAAGAAAACTATATATATAAAAGGCAAAACAGGCGCGCGAGTTTTTGTATGAAAAAAGAAAGGCTTTTTTCGCCAGGCTTCTCGAGGGAGGGGGTTACTATCGCTTAGAACTTCTTATATACCATGTAGATCATAATATGTACGAACTGCAAATGCGCATCACGGCTAGGATTATTTACACTGACTTTTACAAAATTATTGCTATTTCGGCTTCTCACGTGTTGGTTGGGTTTTTTGTATAAAAGTGAAACTAAGAAGCAGTCCTCGGCCAACAGGGCGGGAGCGTCCAGAAAGCAATGGACGTTTGGTAAATGTCAGTGAAAACTGTCATATCAGACAATTGCTTTCATTTGGATACTCCCCTAATAAAGTGGAGCTCGTTTTCCCCAACACGTTGGAGAAACAAAACCAGAAAAAGTTGGGTAAAAAACAAACCCAAAAGAACTACCATGCAGTTAAAATTAAGTGCGGAATTTAATTTCCTTTGACCTAATTAAATTCACAGCGCACTTGCCACTTGTGCGTTTATAAAGGTTAAAGTGAAATTGTCTTTAGTTACTTTTCTTTTGTGGGTTAGCAGTAAGTTATCAAGTTTTTTACACATTCCAGGTTCGATCCTACCTACCTACCTACCAAAACTGTTTTTTGCCGCTTTTTTAAACAAGTTTTTTTTATTTTACTTTTTCTTCTTTTTACATCATGTTCGCTGTTTATTTTTATTTTTCCGATTTTTTAACATAATGCTAACACACACACCTCCAAACACCTGGGCAATGCCGGGTACCCCCGCAGTTAAAATTAAGTGTGGAATTTAACCTGCCACTTGTGCGTTTATAAATGTTAAATTGAAATTGTTTTCAGTTACTTTCACTTTGTGGGCGAGCAGTAAGTTATCAAGTTTGCCTCAACATTCCGGGTTCGATCTTACCTACCTACTAAAACTTTTTTTTGTTATTTTTTTCCCAATATTTTAAATAAGTTTTTTTTTATTTAACTTTTTCTTCTTTTAACATCATGTTCACTGTTATTTTTTTGTTTTTCCAATTTTTTAAAAGAAGTTTAACACAGGGTTTGGATCTACTCCTGCCCCCAAGACACACACACCTCCAAACACCCGGGCAACGCTGGACACCCACGCTGGGCTATATATAAATGGCAAAATGTGTGTGCACATTTTATGTATATCCGGCAAAGGCTTTTTTCGCCGGACTTCTCGGGGATTTACTATCTCTTAGATATTATTATTATTTAGACAGTATATAAAAAGTTCTAAGATTTGATAACGCACATCATGCCTAGATTTATTTACAAAATTTACAAAACTTTTACAAAATTCTTGCTATTTCAGCTTCTTCTTGTGTTCGGCTTTTTAATATAAATAAAGTGAAACTAAGTTGAAACGGTACTGGTTTTCGGCTTTCATCCCGGAAACGTCCAGAAAGTAATCAGCTTTTGATCAATGTGGTGGAAACCCCTTATATCAGACAATTGCTATTCGATTGGACAATCCCCTTTAAATGGGGAGCCGGTTTTCCCTCTCAACATCTTGGGGAAACAAAACCAGAAAAAGTACCTCGCAGCCAAAGTTGGGTAAACGAACCCCAAAAAACTGTCTTGCAGTAAAAATTCACTGTGGCATTTCATTCAGTCTATGGTGTGAGATTTGACCTCATTAAATCCACACACCTTAAATTAATCTTTAAATTGAAATGCTTTTCAGTTACTGGCCTAGCGGTAACATGTCCGGTTTTTTTTCACACATTTTTTTTCCACCTTTGCCTCAAGGCTTTGGGTTTGATTCTATCTACCAAAACTTTTTCAAAAGAAGTTAAACATTGTTTCTTTTTTATTTCATATTTAAACAGGGTTATTACTTCACTCATTTTGTTTTGACCTACCCCCCAACATACAAACCTCCAAACACCCGGGCAACGCCGCTAGTTATATATAAAAATAATTTTATAAAATCAACAGTATGTTCTCTACAGTGCAATGTAGACTAAAATGTATTTTGAACTTAGTCACTGTAAGAGGCATGTGAAACTTCCTCCATATGTATCATGATGTCCCCAATTAGATTAGGCAATTAATCGATTTAATTGAAATATGGGCTATTTCATGAATTTCGATAACAATAAAAATATAGGAGTATGAAACATTCATTGATCATCATTCAATCCTGGGCAATGTCGGGTCACCCTGCTAATATATATTAGAGACAAGCTGAAGCTATAGCATCCTCATGCACATATATATGCATACAAAATAAGAAGGGGAAAAGGAACAAACCATCTATACATATAAAAGCGAAAATGTATGTATGTGTGTCTGCTAAAAACTTTCGACAGACAGAACAAAAATTCACAAATTTGGTCTCATATGAAAGCCCCATCCTTTGCCTGACAAATATTGAAAAATTGGGCAAAAACGTTAATTTTTTTTACCCTGAAATCAGCACTTTTCTACAAGGTAGGGGGGGGGTCAGCAAAAACCGTCCTCTCATGATGAGATCGGTTCTATGCATGCGTCAGACGACGTCATAACCTAATTTAATTTAAATATTTAAAGAACTGACACAATTTCATGTCTGTCGTGTTAGCTCAGTTGGTTAGAGTGTTGGGTTATTATCTAAACGTTTTGGGTTTTTTTTTTAGTTTTTATTTTTCAGTTTTAACATTCATTTTTCTGTTTTCTTTTTCCGATTTTTACATTTAACATCGTTCGTTTGCCTTACGTTAGTTTTTTTTCTGTTTCTTTTTTCGATTTTTTAAAAGTTTTAACTTTTTTTTATATAATACTAGCGAGGGGTACCCAGCGTTGCCCGGGTGTTTGGAGGTGTGTGTTATAAATTAAAGTGTGAAAAAAAAAAAACGTGCGACGTTAACCATTGCCCCAACGCCAGATGCTAACGGAAACACGTTTGAATTTATTTAATTACTTGGATTTGGCAGGTGCCCGTTTTAATGAGTTAATGAGGTCAAGTTTGACTGCGGGATTTTTATTTTCCCAAGATGTTATAGAAAAAAGACTATCTACATGCGGCGAGCGACAAATGTTGAATATTTATCTTCCCGAAATCGAGCAAATTAAATAGAAAGGCGAGCTTCGTTGTTAACTGTGAGATATACGATTTATATGTGATATAAAAAGTTTTTAAAAGTTGTGAAGCGAGCAACTGCTTCTCTGAAAAAAGCCTTTTGTAGACATACAGAAAAAGCGAACACACATACAAACATACATACATTTTTGCTTTTATATTTATAGATTTGATTTTTATTTAATATTTAAAAATATTTACTTCGCTTATTCCTACATTTTGATTACCCCCCACACACCACACACACCTCTAAACACCCGGGCAATGCCAGGTACCTCCGCTAGTCTAATATATAAAAGGCAAAATGTGTGTGTGTGTGTGTGTGTGTGTGTGTTTGTATGTCTGCCAAAAACTTTTGACACTGGCCACGAATTTTCACAAGTTCTGTATCATTTTGAAGCTCCACATCTTGGACGACAAATATTGAAAAATTGGGCAAAAACATTCATTCCTTCATCCTTAACGGCTCTCTTTTTTACAAGGAGGGGTGAAAAAAAATAGTATCTTCATGACAAGATTGCTTTACGTATGTGTCATTATGCGCAAAAGACGTACATTGAATTCGTTTTAAATCTTATAAAAACCTACCTACTTTCATCCATGCGTCTGTAGCACGATGGGTTAAGTGACAGTGTCGTTATCTAAAGATTTCAGGTTCGATCCCAGTCATCAGAAATACGTTTTTTCTCACTTTTTAAACATTTAATATTGAAACAAGGTTATTTATGCAATTTTTTTTTTTGCTTTTCGCTGTGTGTTTTTCTTTTGTTTTTTTTTTTCCTTTTTTGGGTTTTTTTTTTATCCGATTGTTTTAAAGAAGTTTTACGTCCGTTCACTGTTTTATTTTTTTGGGGGAAGGGGGTTTGTTTTTCCGATTTAAAAAAAAAAGTTTTACGTTTGTTGGTTGTTTTTTTGGTTTGTGTTTTTCCGATTTTTTAAGAAGTTCGTTAGCCCCCCCCCCTCTACACACACCTCGAAACACCTGGGCAACGCCGGGTACCCCCAAACAGGGTATTAATTCGCTTATTCTTTGTCCCCCCCCCTGCATACACACCTCCAAACACCCGGGCAACGCCGTCCTTTTTTTTTGTGCGGGGGTGTGGGGAGAAGGTTTGTTTTTCCGATTTTTTTAAAGAAGACAAAAACAGTCAACGAACGTAAGTTTTTTTTGTTTGGGTTTTTCCGATTTTTTTATGAAGTTCTCCCCCCCCCCTACACATACACCCCTAAACACCCGGGCAACGCCGGGTATCCCCGCTAGTCTATATATATAAAAGGCAAAAGTGGCGCACGCATTTTTGTATGTCCAGCAAAGGCTTTTTTCGCCGAGTTCTCCAAGGGATTACTATGTCTTAGGACCCCCTAGATCATAATATTTTTGATTTGCGAACGGATGTCGTGTCTAGATTTATTTTGATCGACTTTTATAAAATTCACTCTATTCCGTTCGTCCGCATGTTTGTTCGCTTTTTAGTATAAATAAAGTGAAACTTTCCAGCCAGAGATGTCCAGAAAACTATCAGCTTTGATCAATGCGGTGAAAACCTGTCATATCAAAGAATTACTATTCATTTGGATATTCTCCTTTCATGAGGAGCTGGTCCCCCCCCCCCAACATCTTGGGGAAACGAAACCAAAAAAACTGCTTTGCAGCCAAAGTTAAGAGCGTGATTTCATTCCCCTATAGCATAAAGTTTGACCTCATTAAGTTTACGCACCTATGTGAACTCATTCACTTAACTTTTTAATCATTTAATTTCACCCATTCTCACTTCTCTGCCTCCTTAGCATCGTGGTAAGATGTCAGGCTTTTTTTTTTCTGCCTCCGCCTCAAGGCTTCAGGTTCGAGCCTACCTGCCTACCAAAACTTTTTTTCTTTTACCCCACCAAACACCCAGGCAATACCGGGCACTCCCACTAGTAAAATATAAACGAAAAAGAAAATTTCATTAAAAACTGCCATCGGCTGATATTTTAGTTTTTACTTGAACAGAAGCTTCATCTGAATAAAGCAGTTGTATATTTGATACCTATTTATACATATGCACATACATACATGATGCACATAGTGATGGGATAAAATTATAAAAGTAATATACTTAAGAGTCATGCTTTATAAAAAATATTTTACTCATCAAACAAAATCCCAGTGTACATCTTGTAAGTATACATTCGGATTTTGTTTGATAAGTAAAACTATGTAAGAACGATTTCTTTTCTTTTTCTTTTTTTTTTTTTTTGAAGAGGTAAGAAAAATTTTGATATAGGTTTTGGAATTTTAGCAAAATCATGATCATTTCTAATTTTCCTAATCAAGACAAAATTTTCAAAAATGTTACACAAAAGTATATTTTATTTATTCTATTTAAAACAAGATGTTGACTGAACACCGTTAGATAATCTGGTTGATGATGATGATTACTATTATTATTATAAAAATAAAATTAAATTTTGGAAAATGTGTATTTACAGCTTGGAATGTTTAGTCAGGAATTTAAGCAGAAATTTAATAAAGTCAATTAAGGAATTTTCGGAGTAGTTGTGGAATTTGCTTAGAAGTAAACATATTTTTGCTTACATGAGAGGTCACCTGTTTGTGTTCTGGGACACGTGGTTGGGGTTTGCTCAACATATATGTATGGACACATGGTTGGGATTTGCTCAACATAATACTAATGAGTTAGCAAGAAACACGTTAGCAAACAGACGTGTTAACAACTCTATTAGGAGCAGAAAGTGGAAGAACCAGGAAAATGTAGAAAGAGACTCAGCATGCCAAACTCCGACAACGGAATTCATAAGATGAATAAAGCCCATGTAAAATATAACTCATTGTTATGGCGTTCTTTTCAGGGTTTGAACAAATAATAAAGTATGTGATTCCTTTAGACTGAGATAAGCAGGTATATTGTTATCATTTGATATTAAAAAACTGTCCGTAAAAGTTTGTGTGCTTTATTTGTTAACTACATGTATTTGTGAAGCAGCAGCAAGACATGCACGATACACTTTATATGCAGGACATAATCAGACATGTAAATATACAAGCCCCACATATATATGCTATACACTCACCGGCTACATATCATTATGACATTATCATATATTATATATAAAGCTACGCTTATGCATAGGTTTATGTATGTGTATGTATAAGATTCGCTTTTAAACTAATTAACCGATCATTATAAATTTTGGAACATAGATGCTAGGGACAAAGAATCATAATGTGTGCGATGTTTAGTTTAATGCAAAAGTGGTTAAAGGGAGTGTAAGCCCTGCATAAAAATTCAGATACTTCTGATTTTTTAAACAATATGTTAATATAAAATAATTTAAAACACTTTTTTAAGGGGAAAACCTCCCATTTGTAAATTTGAATATTTGAGATTTGCATTAAATTTGATTTATATAATCATTGAACACAATTTTTAGCCAGATTCTCTGATTTTCAATTTCTTTTTAAGACCTTTTAATTTAAAGCCTTAAATTTTATTCCAATTTGGATCCAAATCCATTACATGATTTTGATTCTAGAAAATGTCAAAAGATTCTAGACATATGATTTAGTATCACTATATGTCGATTTTAATTTTCATAAGGTGACATCCGAGGGGCGTGCAATAAGTAATGTCCCTGACCCACTTCCAGTTGTCTAATCTAGCTGAAATTTTGCATGTGCAATGATTTATATCTCTACGGGTTATGTGGCAAATTACAGCTCTGAACTAATTGTGGTTTCTGTTTTACAGGTGTTTGAACTGTCAGGTGTGAAATGGAGCTTGTTGAATGTTGAGCAGTGATCCAGTTTTTGTATTTGAAAGGATGCACACCATAGAAGAGTTTTGATGAAATGAAAGAAACTTATGGTAATAATGCCTCATCATATGACCTTGTAAAACGCTGGCATTGTGAATTCAAACATGGCCGGGAGTCTGTGGAAACAGCTCCCAGACCTGGTCGCCTCCCCCCTCTACCATTGATGAGGCAACTGTCCGTCAAGTTGAGGCTGCCATTTTGGAAGATCGGAGCATTACTATTCGCCAAATAGCCAAAGATCTCAAGATTAGTACAGGGTCTGTGGAAACTATCATTCATGACCATTTACATATGCATAAGGTGTCTGCCAAATGGATTCCCAGGTTGCTCACACCATTCCAGAAGCAAGAACGCGTCGAGTGCTCGAGGATGAATTTGGAGATGTGCCAAGAAGATGAGTCAAAGTTTTTCAAAAGATTAATTACACAAGATGAAACCTGGGTCCATCACTATGATCCAGAGACCAAAGCTCAGTCAATGCAATGGAAGCACTTGGACTCACCACCTCCAAAGAAGCCAAGGGTGCAGCCCTCTGCTGGCAAGGTCATGCTCACAGTCTTCTGGGACCAGGACGGAGTAGTGATGACAGATTTCCTGGCAAAGGGTACCACAATTACAGGAGCCTATTATGCTTCATTTTTGAGGAAATTAAGGGAAGCTAGCAAAATCAAGAGGCGGGCTAAGATCAGCAAAGGTATCCTCCTCCTGCAGGACAACGCTCCGGTCCACAACTCGCATGTTGCTAGATAAGAAGCACGGGCGTGTGGTTATGAAATCCTCCCTCATCCTCCTACTCTTCTGACCTTGTACCCTCTGACTTTCACCTCTTCCCAGCCATGAAGTTGTTTTTGAAAGGAAAGCGTTTCCCAGATGATGCAGCCTTGATTTCTGAAGTCATGTCGTGGTTGGAGGACCAACCTGGGGTGTTCTACAAAAACGATCTCCACAGCTGCATCAAACGATGGAAGAAATGCATAACTCTGGGTGGTTCCTATGTAGAGAAAGACTAATAACTGTGCCAAGTTTCGTTGCTCTACTGCTATGGGAAGTGGGTCAGGGGCATTACTTATTGCACGCCCCTTGTAGGAGTAGTACCAAACTGTGCTGTTTGAGGAGTTCGTTTTTCTTGTGAATGAATTCATAGATTTGTAAAGTAAAAAAGAAGAAGATATTATTTGGTAATAAGCCAGGAATATAAGTTGCCCAGTTAATAGCTACATTAATGCATGTATACTAGATAAATCAGTTCCTCCAAATGATTTTGTTGGATTCAAGTTGATATATTGCTTTCTGTATGAGAAAATAAGAATTAAGTGACAGTGAGCCTTAGAGAAGGAAATGTACTTTGAAAATGATATAGGCAGGAATGTAAAAGATATGATGTAAGTACATGAATATATATGTAGTTTATCTAACCAAATATGACAAAGACAAATGTTATGCTACAGCTAAATGAAGACACGCAAGAAAGGTCAACAAACGAGATAAAATACGGTGCCATGAAAAAAGACATTGTAATTCGCTTAAGAAAATTTGTAACCAGATCAAGAAGCAAAGTAAAACCTATAAAGATAAATCTTATATAATCAATTCAGATGTAATAAAATCTATTGATGAAATACAGTACAAATCAAAAGCTGTTTTCACTTTAAAATTAAATTCCCATAAGTACCCTGCCTTTAATTATGATACTTCTCACTCTGAAGATGTTAGTCTATGCCAAGTGTATGGCAGAACCTATGAGGACACTTCAGTGGCAAACAAGATATGGTTCCTTCTGATTAATGATTATCTTTATACTTAAATAACCCACGTGCTATTTATTCTGCCCTTCACATCAACAATTTCTTGGTTAAGTTTGACACTGTTGTCCAAACTTCTGTATACGTAACGCACCTTCTCTCAACTGCAAACGCACTTCTGCTGATTGAACTTACTTCTTCAAAATCCAACTTCAAAATGAACATACTCTCTGAAAAATCAGCCCTCTTTTATCTCCAACCAGGAGCATCTCATCTGCATATCAGATGGTAACATTGCAGGCATATAAAGAGATAAGGCAGCCATTTTTGTTTCTTTCTTCTTCATTCATTTCATTCCACGACTGACCTGTTGAATTATGCACATGTGCTAGTTAGGTAAGTCACGCTTTCTCTACAATCTTCATCTCAGATAACATCAAAAGCCCCCCACCCACTTCCCCATCTTTCCCTATGTTAAGAATGTTGATGTTGGATAGCTAGTAATAGATGGATTAAATCAGATTCTTTTGGGTTTTACTTTTACTGTTATGCTCAGTCAATTTCAGCCTTTTAATGTGACCATTTTAAATCCGTGTTTCTTCATATATATATATATATATATATATATATATATATATATATATATATATATATATATTTACTGGCATAAAAATTTTTCTTGTTAGTTGAGAGCTTCTCCTAGTGTTTTTAGTTTTCAATTTTTGTTTTTATTATGTATAGTGTGGGTGATTGGATTTAATATTGATGTACGTAGGTGTACAGTTATCTTAAATGTTCTAGATGTGTTATCTTTCAGGTTTGATATCTAAATAATTCACTATATTAAACTTAGCAGTTATATCTAGTTGAAGTCTCTGGTATCTGAATGCCCTCTTTAATCATTTTTTTGATACTCAATATCAGGGAACAGTTATAGTTAGGTATGGTTAATAACTCATCGTCTCTGTATATACCTACTTAGATGGAATCTATTGTCCGACTAAACATATATAGTAAGTCTCTGATCTATGCAGAGTTAAATATCCCATTAGGGCATCAAAATCACTATTGCTAGTTTTAATCAGAGTCTCCTGCTTGGTGATTGGATTTACAGCATGCTAGAATTATGCTCGCTTGCTTTCTGAAATGTCTCAACATAGTTGATACTATTGATAATGAGTTGTTTTTTTTTTTAGATTGAAAGGTAGAATTCGATGATATCAGATTACTTATTCTTGATATTCTTGAATCATTGATGTCGGAGGTGTTTTTGTAAAGATTGAGCTGTGTTGATTACTACATTTTGTTGATTATGTTTTCTGGATCCATGGCCGGATTCAGTTTGTATGGGATTTATTACACTAGCTTATTTGTTATTTTGAAAGTTTTTCTTTTATGTCCGTTTCACCCACTATCTTAAACTTCAATTTTCGAGGTGATTGCATCACTATCATTGTTAATTGTCTATCATGAGTGTTCTTTCATATGTGTTCAACACTTGGGGTCCTGGATATAACCTTAAACTATATCCGATGGTGAGGCCCCAACTTGCTGGCTTTGGGGAGTGTGGAGCCACCCTTTAATTGCCGTTGCTCCCAGGTCCACTCTGACCTGGAGTGGTAGTACCTTTTAGGGTCCCAACTACGGGTTAAATAGAAAGCCACTTGAAAAAAAGATATTCTATTAAAAACGGTTTCTTCAAAATAACTGGATTCAGCATTGAATAACCTGAAAAGGGCTGATATACCGCAAAACAAAAATAACCAACCAATCAAAACTTGGTCTATTGTGTATTTTGCTCAACCTATTTTATATATACATATATTTGCAGAGAGAGAGATGAGATGATTAAGACATCGATGTATCGGAGGCAAAACTGGTTATGTTCTGTTGGTCTGGTGCAACTAAAATGTCTTCTGATAGATTTCATGGAAGTTATTTTTAAAAATAGAATTTTACAATTTTGTTTGTTATTGTATTTTGATTTTAATAAATAGTAGATCAATAATAAATAAAAATAAATCCTTCTGCGTTTATCTAGATTATTACTGATCCTTCAAGGCCACCAGCACAAACGTTATAAACATTTGCAGAATAATAATTTAGTTAAACAAATCAATTCAAATATGAATATATACACAGACAAAAGAATAGACACTTAGATAAATATTGTTCCTAAGATTAATATATGCTTATTTAAGCAGATAAGAATAGTGCTGAAATATGCAGATAAGAATAGTGCTGAAATAATTGCATTGAAATTGCACTGAACAACATTGAACAAGCATGTCATGAACTAAAGGATCATCAGACTTAGTCAACCCAAATAGCAGGAAATCTTTCAATATCTTTTTCTAAAGTTAATATGATCCTAAGTGATCTTTCAATTCACAAGAGAGGACAAGGAGTGCACAAAACTTCATCCAGGGCGCCTTGACATTGCAACACAAGCTGGTGTCAGTCTCAGCACAGCTGCCAGTTATGTCCACAAGTTGAGCTTCTATGGTAGAGCTTCTTTATTCTGCCAATATCAAATGATAAAAAAATTGGGCTTGTGAGATGGTGGAGAGACCTATGACATTTTTACTGATGAGTCATGATTTGCATTATTTCCAGACAGTGGAAGGGTATGGATAAAGAGGCCCCCTCAGCAAGAGTTTGATTTAAAAAAAAAAAAAAAACTGCAAACAACATTGAAACAGAGGTTTTTCCTTTATGGTATGAGGTGTGATTTGGAGTGATGGTTATTCAGACCTGGTGGAGTGTGAAGGAAACATCAATTCTGCTAAATATATTTTAATATTACATGAAGGATTATATAAAAATATGTATAAAATTAAAAATAATATAAATATATACTTTTTTAAAAATTTTTACGCATCATTCCATATCAGATATATACATTTTTAGATATATATATTATGCACTACTCATGAGGATCTGGATATTTTCTATTGATCTACTTTGTTTAATTTGATGCAATTTAAAATCATCAGGATCCGAGTAAATACTTTATTTAACTCTTTGAATATTTTGTTGTTTTCACCATCTTGTTTAATCATTCTTATTACTAAACTAGATACTAGGGCCATAAATTCTATCAAATTTAGAGTAACCCAACTATTCTTAAAAACTCGGACATAATGCTACTGTAAAACATATATAAGGTATGCGCTATTTTTATGTGGCATACAAATTATTTTAAAGAAGAATGAGTTTCTTTTATCGAACATTTTATAAAGATGCCATCCTTATTTTTTATATCTAAATCCAGGAATATAGCGTTTGTTCCTCTATGTTCACAATCTAATTTTAACTCTGTAGGATAAATCAAATGTTTATTTTTTCAAATTCCTCATTATTATTTATACACAGGTTATCTATAAATCTCCTACAACCATGATACAATTATATATTTTAGATCTATCATTTTTTATTAATGATGACACACACACACACATTATATATCCTAGTCTATGTAAATACAGATTTGCTCAAAAAGGTGAAGGGTCTAAACCCATGGGAATGCCTATATTTTGAACAAATATTTTATTTCCTATTTGAAATTAGTCTCCTTCAATAATATGACTTTAAAATGATTTTTTTAACTACCTTTGGAAACACTAGTCTTACCATTTTTCGTGTTACACCAGAAAATTGAAAAGTCTACGTATTTACCTTTACCATCTGAAAAAGCTAGATGTACCGTATTATTTAATTCTTTAATTAGTTCTTTATGTGTTTTTTTTTGTATACAAAGTACTAAAATGATATATATATATATATATATATATATATTATTAGTAATAACAAAAAAGAAAACATTTTTAAAACTATTTTCAGCAAACAATTCAAAATTTCCTTCCTTGAACTGCACATATCCATCAAGGGATAAACTCTCATACCGTTGAAGTCATGAATATATTTTAATTCTTCAGAGCGAAACGCAATGACAGCCATAAATTAAATTATATACAATTGATTTCCTCAGCTGAATATCACTTTCACTTTGAACGATAACATAAACTGACAGATTAAGGAATCTCTGTAGATTTCCGTGTATATTCCTATTAGAGTAGAACTAAGCGAACTAGTATTCAAGTCCAATGAGAGAGATCCATTATGAATGAATACTTAGAATAAGTGGCTGATAATAGTCACTCTTAATCACTTAAAGCGAAGCTTAACAGCTGTGGGCAAATGAAGAAATACAATAAGCGGCACACACATTTCATATGGACATAGAAACATTTGCACAAATATGTTCTCAAAAATGGCATTCAAAGGTTAGGTAAGAAAACAAAAGATGATATGCTCAATACTGATCTTCTGGAGTGCCATTGTCCAAGTAGTATAAACAGGAATGTTTGGATAATTTAGGTCCAAGTTTTATGTCCGCTTGGGACTAACCATTTAATGGCTGATAAATGGGTATGAACATAATCACATTTTATTGATTAAGAGAAAAAGAAAACAAGGTTATTTTCTGTTTTATTCATTTTTTTTTATTAAAAGTCAAGGAATTTGATTTTGTATGAGCATAAAAATGAATATAAATTTCCCATTATATCTATCTATATATATATATATATATAGGAATATATATATATATATATATATATATATATATATATATATATATATATATATATATATATATATATATTCCTGAGTTATCTGAAATGGTTACTTTGTATTTTTCGTCTGTATTGCTGAAGACAAAAAAAAAAAAATACTTAATAAAAATTTGAAATATATAAATCCATTTTATTTTTTGATATAAAAAGATGAGATGTGTATGTGTGGGTGGGTGGGTGCTGGGCTTTTTTGGTGATAAATATAGTGGTCGTTATTATCATTATTATTAAAAGTATTTCCAAATAAAACATTTTATTTTAAACAGTTTTAGATATGTAAAAAAAAAAAAAAAAAAAAAAATGAACAAGAATCCAACCCCAGGAATTCCTAAATCCACTAAACCAATAATATTTGTTTACATTAAAAATAATTTGAAAAGAAAGGGTTTCAAAATGTGGAAGACATAATGGAACATCTTTGTAACTCTTTAATAAAAAATGCTACCGATGCTTCAACGTACAGAAAAACGATTGGAATAAATGGTTATTTAACAAATGTAAGCGTTAATGACAAAAAGACAAAATAAACAGATAAATAGTAAAATCTTTCAAAAGTTAATTTTACAGATCCCTTTATTCGATATTTCTGTTGAAGAAGTATTGTCATTGCGGACTCACCATATACATTACTGACCTCGGATATTACAATGAACAATTGTCACATGCATTCAAATTTGATACTGTCATGAGAACAACCCTAAAAAGAACAAACAATAGTGACCGGGAAACTATCGGCAGAGGTCAAATCCGGTTCAAGAGGATTAGATAGTGTTGATCTCTAGTCATCTCCACTTGGTTATGGCAGCATACTAACAAACACAAGAAACATACGATAATGGATGCGAGTCATAAGGAATCGTATTGAAACTTAGGATCATTTTAGAGTTCACTTGTATAACTTCCATCATCTGATACTAGCTTACTTGCAGCAAGAGACTCACAAAAGTTTATGGTATATATATATATATATATATATATATATATATATATATATATATATGGTACTAGTGCACTTATTGATCTACGCTATTTTTTAAATAATATTTTCAAGTTTAATTAAAGTTTTATGATATCTCTATTTATTAAATTGTAAGGTTAAAGTACAGAATAGGTACAAAACACTCTCCTCCCCATGTTAAGAATGGCTTTCTAAATAATAACGTTATCATTTCAGCACGGATCAATAAGTGCACTAGTACCATATATATATATATATATATATATATATATATATATATATATAATAGCAACTTTCTGTCTCACAAGGCAGTGGCATTGTGCATCTAGTCTGGTGCACTGCAGTATCTGCTATGGTTATACAGCTGCCTCTTCAGATGCAGGCGTGAGCGGGTGATAAGAATCCATAGGTTTGCCCAATTACCAGGATCCTTCATGCAGTTGCAGACAAAGTCCATTGGAAAGGCAAGTTAATACATTCAGAGCCAATGCAGAGAAACCGAAAATTGTTTTGATGTTCATTGTTCAAAGATTTTCTCACATGTGGAAAAACATCAAAATTAAAATTTTATTTTTGTATTTTTCTTCATATCCGTCATCTTGAGAAAGTTTGTAAACAAGTAAGACAAAACGTTACTAAACTTATAAATATTTTCAGTTTTCCTTTTTTCATTATGATGGGTTATTAATTTGGTAACTAACATCATTATATATAAATAAATTCATGTGTGTGTCTGTGTGTGATTTTGTTCTCTATAGACTCTGCGACGACTGGGCTGATTTTTATGAAATTTCACACAAACGTACTTTATGTCTGGCAGTGTTCTTAGATAAGTTTTATATCAGAATGCTTTTGATAAGTATCAATAAAATCCGATAAAAGAAGGTGATTTTGACAACAGTTAACACCTTATACAGCCTAACATCACAAGTGCATTTGAGAAGTTTTATTACCACATAAGCATAAAAGCCTGGCATATAAAACCAATAGTACATTCTTTGATAAAAAAGGGGTGCATTCGAAATGAATGTTTCTGTTTAGAGCTCCACTGAACCATGATACTTGACTTTAGTATTTTAAACTTAAATTCAAGCCATTCTCACAGCACAAGCAGACAGGCCAGACATATAAAATCAACAGTAGGTTCTTTGATATGATAGGGGCACATTCAAAATGAATGTTTCCATTTAAAGCACAACTGAAACATAATACTTGACTTTTGCATTTTAAGCTTTAATTCAAACCGTTATAGATAAAAATAATTTTTATAAAATCAACAGTAGGTTCTCTATAGTGCAATGTAGACTACAATTTATTGTGGACTAAGTCACTGTGTTTAGGTGATGGGTTCCCAACTAGAGCAGGCAATCAATCGATTTGATTGAAAAATAGTCGATTTCACCAATTCCAATGACGATAAAATTGTGGGAGTGTGACACACTCATTGATTGTTATTCAATATCAGGCAATGATGGATCTCTCTGCTAGTATATATATATATATATATATATATATATATATATATATATATATATATATATATATATATATATATATATACTTGTAAATATATGAAGGGCAGTTGTTTGTGTGTGCATGTCCAGCTAAATCTTCAAAACAAACACCCACAAAGTTGGTATATTCTTGATCAGCATTGTCCAGAATTAATCTATAATATAAATCTCACCTGTCTGTTTAAATGTATGTATGTTTGTATGTCTGCCTAAAACTTTTGACAGAGGCAACTGATTTTCATGAGATTGGCATCGTTTTAAAACTCGACCCTTCAGATGACAAATATCGAAAAAATTGGCTAAAAACATTAATTCCTTCATTCTTAACTGGGCATTTTTCTACAGGGAGGGGTCGCTTTTTTTGCTGATATTTTCGATTGACTAGCCTTAATTTAAAAATTCGTCACTTCCAGTTTGGCAATGGACGCAACAGCAAAGACGTCACTTTTTTTTTCACATTCTTTTCCTCCTTCACGATATGGGTTCGAGCATGCCTGCCTACTACACCCTTTTTTTTTTTTTTCTCAGCACACACCTCCAAACACCCGGGCAATACTGGGCACCCAGGCTAGTGGTTCCTAAAAGACAAAAGGAAAATGAGAGCTACAAGGCTGCCGAAAGTAAAACTAAGGTCCACTTTTTATTCTCTTGCTTGAGATAGAAGCAACAAGACTCATAAAAAAGAATAAAAAACAAACTATCTGGCAAATATACCTAGTGAACCAAGTGCAAAAGAAATACAAACAATTGCACTTAAAGGTGAAGTTTGAATCTTTACAACATTTCTCAGTTTAATAAAATGACTAAAATAGGGGTAGGATGGCCTATTCCTAGCAAAAACAAAACAAGAAAACTGAAATACAAACAGTAAATTGTTTACATCAGAACCGAAGAAACAGTGAAAAGGGTTGACACCACTAATAATGTAATAAAATTTTGTCTACATTTTCTGTAAAGTTTGAGCTTAAAATTTTTTATCATCTGAAAAATAGAAATTAAGTTTAACTTTAAGAAAATCAAATTTTCATGAAGGAAACATCATATGACCAGAATTTTTCTGGGTCATCCAAGAAATGAATACATGTTGCTGTTATTTTGTTTAAAATTTTTTTCCTTTTATGAGATTGGAACTATTTTTGTTTTTATTACTCTGCACTTCTTATCAAAAAGGAGACTTCAAAATTAACACCCATTCCTAACATAATTTCACCATCTGACTGACCTCTGTACCAACAGCAATGTTTGGATTAAATCAATGTTTTTCTTCCTCTTTTTTTAAAAAATTATTTCTTTATTTCTTGTGCTTATTTGATTATTCTGGGTTGATTTAAAAAAATATGTGCATACATTCTTTTTTTTTAGCCAAGTCTAAACAGTTTTTTTGTTTTGTTTTATCTTCTCTCCCCCACCATATATATATATATATATATATATATATATATATATATATATATATATATAGATATTCACATAAAAATACATATCAATACATGTATGTACATACTCATACACACATTCATACATATATATATATATATATATATATGAGCAAACAGTTAATGAAATATGTTAAAAAACACTTTGAAATGAGTTAAAAACATATTTAATCTGAAAAGGCAACACTAGATAAATGGATAGTCCTTAATCCGCGGAGTTTCGAAGAAATACTCTCCTTCTCATCAGAGGGTAGGAATTAGCGAAATGCGGGATCAGATTTTGCATGCAGAAGTATTTGATGAAACAACAAATAAGTCAAAGATCTTACTTGAAAACAAAATAAGTTAAGCAGAGGGAATATGGTAAAGAAAAAGGTAATTACACATTAATGGATAGTCTGGTGGAAGATAAAAAATCCAGTGACGGTAAAATCCAAATGTAAAACTTCAAGAAAGTTAAAAGAATTTCCATTTGTACAAGTAAAATCCAAGGAAATCCCGTAATCGGAAGAAGATGGTCCATAATAATCGAAAGACAGAAATCCATGGAATAATTCACAAAAATGTGTACAAGGAAAAAATAATATTAATAAAAGAAAAATAAGATGTGCTTTTCACTCTACTTCTGAGACATAACTATAAATAAAAATATATATATATTTATATAAAATGGGTTAATAAATTCCAACGAAAGAAAGATGTATATTTAAATAAGGGAGTAGTCACCAACAATGTGTATTTTTTAACATTATTTTATTATTCCGTGTCTTGGTTTTTCATTGAGAATTATGTTTGGATCATTGTAATAATGTTTTTAAGTCATTGAAATCGTTTACGCGCGTTTCAGACGGTCTGTGATGCATCTTCGTCAGAAATTATTTTCAAATGTGTAAAAATGGCGATTTTCCTAGTTAGTTTGAAGTTTTTCCAAGGGGTGGGGGCTTGTAAGTGTTTATTATACATTGGTATGCTGAATTGTTATTGTTTTTTTATTTGGTTTGTCCAGGGAGATTTTGACCTCACTGTAGTCAGTCGCTATCTCTTTCTGCTAATGTGTTTTTCTTTTCCTTTAGGGTGGGGTAGGGTGTGTGTGTGTGCATGTGCGTGTTTATGTGTGTGTGTGCGCGCGTGTGTGTGTTTGCTTTTATTGGTTTGGGAATGTGTATATTGTTTTATAGTATTTTGGGGTTATTTGCTTCCTTAGGAAGGCGGCTGTGGTCCGAGGTCGTTACTAATGTGTATGTGTGGGGAGGGGGGACTGGCTCTTCAGAAGTAAGGGTAGGGGTGCTTTCATTCTATTTTGATATTTATTTTTTGGATTCTTGGCTTTTAGTATTGTGATTTTTCGTTTTAGTCTTATATTATGTTTGTTTAGAAAGAGGGGTGTATTTAAATAGGGGATTTTTAATGTTTCTATTTATTTGTCTCCCCATGTGGGTATGGCCAGACCCAGGATCGGTTCCTAGTGTGGGGAACATTTTGTTTCCCCAGAGGGGGGGCATTGGAGGGGGTGTAGGTATGGGAGGGGGATGATAGAAGGGAAGATAGTCGTTTCAGTCATGAGGGGGTTCTCCTCCCCTGACTGAGGGGGGAGCGAGGTGTTGGAACAGATATTATACTATGGTTCTAGGTGTCTCCTAGTGTTGTTGGTTTTGAGGTTAAGTAGGGTTGGTATTGTTCAGTGTGTTGTATTAGAGATAGGGGTGTTATGTCTGTGTGTGGTTGTATGCGCGCATGTGTGTGTGTTTTAATGTGTCGGTTCTGATTTATGTGTGGGTGTGTATATGTGTATGTGTATGGGTGTGCATGCGAGTGTACCTTGCATTTCATGTATTAGGTTCTGTTCAGGAGTGAATTTGGTGATGAAGTTTTTTTCCTGTGTAAGTAAATAAAAATAATTGTCTGTTTGGAAGATTGGCATTATTTTGAAGCTGTTTCCACTGCATGTGTGTACGTGTTTTGAAACATAGAGGTGTCTGTTACCTGCAATTTTGATGTTGCTCTTATGTAAGGCCACTCTATTGCTGAAATTTTTGGTGGCGCCTATGTAGGATTTGTTGTATGTTGTGCATCTTAGTGCATATACTACATTTAGATCCTTTTTTATTTTGAATGTTTGTGCTGGGTTTTTGAATGTGTATGTGTTACTTTCTATTATTATGTCACATACTCCACATCGCGGTTTGTTGCATTTTGTAACTCCTTTTGTAGTATGTGGGACGAGTTTTGAGGAAGTTAGGATGTGTTTTAAGTTTTTGGGTTGGCGTTTGCTTTTTATTATTTTTGTTGTTTTAAGTATGTTGTTTAGTTTGTCGTTCTGATTGAGGAGGATAAGGTTTTTTGTTATCTGTGTGAATAGTTCTGGGTTGTTTGTGTTGTGTGTAGAGACGTATGCTAGAATTTGTTCTTTGTTGTGTTCTTTTGGGGTTCTTAGTTGGTCTATTGGAATTTTTTCAGCCAGTTCAATACCTTTCTGTATTAGTGGTAGTGGGTATCCTCTTTTCCGCAGTGTTATTTGTAGTTCATTCAGTCTAGTTGAACGAAGGTGTCTGTCTGTTACTATGGTGCAGACTCTACGTGCTAGGGAGTAGGGTATTGATTTTAGACAGTTTTTAGGATGGTGGCTTTTGAAGTGGAGGTATTGTTGAGTGTCTGTGGGTTTGTGGTAGATGTCTGTGATTATGTTGTTGTTTTTTATTGTTACTAGGATGTCTAGGAAAGGTAGTTCTGTGGGGCTTTGTTCTAGTGTGAAGTTTATTTTTGGGTGTAGATTTTGTAGCAAAGTGTGGAGTTCTTTGATATCCCCCAATGAGGTTCTCCAGAGGATAAAGCAGTCGTCTAGGTATCTTTTCCAAGATTTTATGAAGAGTGTTTTTATATTGTGCCCGTACTTTTGCTCTATCCTTTCATAAAGGGTCTCTTCTAGGAAGGCGAGTGTAAGGGTGGCATATGTCGGTGCCATTTTGGTACCCATTGCTGTGCCTAGTATTTGGATGTAGTTGTCTTTATTGAATTGGAAGGAGTTGTTATTGAGGATTATGTCGATGCTATCAATCACAAATTGTTTATTGAATCTGGGGTGCAAAGTCTGTGTATGTTTGTCAATCCAATATGCGATAGCTTCTTTTCCTAGATTGTGTGGGATATTGCTATATAGGCTGCTAACATCGAATGTGGCTAGTATAGTCCCATCGTCTACTGTTTGTGGTAGGGAGCTAAGGAAGTGTGTGTTATCTCTTACAAAACTTCTGACTAGATTGGTGAAGGGCTGTAATAGTATATCTATTAGGTTGCTAAGTCTGCTTGTTGGGCATGATGGTCCTGCTACTATGGGTCTGAATGTGAGGTCGTTGGGGTTTGGGGTGCTTATGTATTCTGACTTTTGTATGTTGATGGCATGTCTTACCTGGTTAGATTTGTGTATTTTGGGTAGCCCATAGAAGATGTTTGTTTTTGTTGTGAAGTTTGTAAGGAAGTCTTTTTCTTTTTTAGTTAATGTACTATTGTATGTTGTGCAGAGTTTTGTTATTTTAGATATGGTTGTGTCGTCTATGTTAGAGCTAATTGGTTTGTAATAATTTTCGTTCCCTAGTGATTCTGAAATTTTTGTTTTATAGAAGTTCTTATTCATTATAACTACTGCACTACCTTTGTCTGCTTCCTTTATAACTAAGTTGTTATTGTGTTGGATTTTTTTAAGTGCTTGATTTTGTTTTCGTGTTAGATTACTGGTAGGGTTTTCTTTTTGTTGGGGGTTGAGGCTCCAGAGTGTTTCAAAGAAGGTATTTAGTTCTTTTGTGTTGTTATGTTTGTTGGGGAAGTATGTTGATTTGTTCTTCACTAGAGAGTCGTCTGTTGTGTTATTACTGTCGTTAAGTATATCTATGAGTCTAAATTTGCGTTCAAATTCTTTGAGGTCTTTCTGTAACTCTGCTATGTTACTTCTGAGAGTTGGGCAGAATTTGAGGCCTAGTTTTAGTACTTCAATTTCGTCCTTTGTAAGCGTCTCTGTAGAAAGGTTGATGACTTTGGGGTTTTTGTTGTCTAGTCTGGTGTTGTCATTTTGTGAGGGATTCCTAAAAAATGATTGTGAGGGTCGTTAGTTTCGTTGATTCCGTTGGGAGGTTGGTTGTGTCGTTTTGTGGGGATGTATGGGTTATGATGGTACCTGGGGTATTCGGATTGGTTGTGTTTGTGTGGGGGGTATTTTTGGGGTCGGTTTTGTACTGTGGGGTACTGGGGGTGGGTGTTGTAAAGATTGTTTTGTATTGGGTGGTATCTATAGGGATGGTTTAGTTCCATGGACCGTCTGAAACGCGCGTAAACGATTTCAATGACTTAAAAACATTATTACAATGATCCAAACATAATTCTCAATGAAAAACCAAGACACGGAATAATAAAATAATGTAAAAAATACACATTGTTGGTGACTACTCCCTTATTTAAATATATATATATATATATATATATATATATATATATATATATATATACACACACATATACTAGCAGGAAAACATGACGTTACCTGGGATTGAATGATGATCAATAAATATTTCACACTCCTATATTTTTATTATCATCGAAATCGATGAAATCGCCAGGGAGGAAGCTTCACATGCCTTCATACAGTAACTTAGTCCAAAATATGTTATTATACATTGCACTCTAGAAAACCTACTGCTTCTTTATAAGATTTTGTATAAACTTCTTTCCAGTTAACAAAAAAAAAACATTAAGAAATTTATGTGTGGGGTTTGAACATACAGACCACATCATGCAAAAAAACACGTAAATTTTCAAGTCTTCTAAAATTCTTTCCAGTTAACAAAAAAAAAAATCATTAAGAAATTTACGTGCAGAGTTTGAACCTATAGACCACATCATGCAAAAAAAAAAAAAAAAAAATGATATATGAAACTCTAGTTCCCTTCAAAGTAATCTCTTTCAGCTGCAATGCACTTGTTGCGCTGCTCAAACAACTTCTGGAAGGCCCCATAGAAGTCCTCTTGTGTGAATATGTCAATGACCCTCATCACAGAGATAATTGTCATAAAAAGAAAAAAAAGACCCCTTTTGTTAAAAAGCAGTTGATTTTTAATAAAAAAGCGGAAAACTTACATCCATGAGAAGTTCTAGAATTTCAATGCACATACTTTCAGCTCATATAGACATTTTTTTTTTCTTTGCATAAAACATCCAATTTTTATTATGAAAAACCATCCAAGTTATGCAAGACCTAAATCTTTTGTCATTTTTAATGGATGGTTGAGCAATCTAAAACATGACTTATCAACAAAAATATGAATAGCATAAATTTGTATAGAGTTTTATATTAGAATCCTCTCTCTCTCTCTCTCTTGATAATTTATATATTTATATTTAAAATTCAAGTATTTCACATTTCTATAAAATTTGATCCATGATAATTAGACAACAAATAAACAAAACCATGGCCTTCTATTTCATAAGATCCCTTAAGATGAAGACTTAAATTTTAGACATTTTCTACAGCCAAAAACATATACGCATATGTAACTTTATATAAACAAATACATAGTTAGGGAATGTACTTCTCTTAAAGAATTAATGTACAATATTTAAAAACACCACATATAATTCTAAAACAAAAAGTATAAAGAAGTTTTATCTGTACTATCATATAAAAATAATTTGTGTGTGTGAGTATATTCCCTATGGAATTGAAAACGACTGGGCCGATTTTTATGAAATTTCACATAAATGTACTTTATGTATCTGGCAGTGTTCTTAGATATATTTTGTATTGGAATGTCTTCAATAAGTATCGAAAAAATCCGATGAAAAAGGCAACAAGCGATTTTGACATTTGTGATGTTAGGCCGCGGAAGTTTTATTACCACACAAGCAGAAAGGCCCAGTATATAAAATCAACAGTAACTTCTTTCATATAATAGGGTGTGTTTGAAATGAATCCATGATACTTGACTTTGTTATTTTAAACTTAAATTCAAGCTATTATCATCGTACAAGCAAAAAGGCCATCAAAAGTAGGTTCTTTGATATGACAGGGGCGTGTTCAAAACGAATGTTTCTGTTTAAAGCACAATTGAACCATGATACTTGACTTTTGCATTTTAAACTTTAATTCAAGCTATTATATATAAAAAATAATTTTATAAAATCAACAGTAGGTTCTCTATAGTGCAATGTAGATTAGAATGTATTGCGGGTTTAGTCACTGCAGGGAGGCATATAAAGCTTCCTTCCAGTGCACCGTGATGGGTCCCCAATTAGAGCAGGCAATCAGTCGATTTGATTGATAAAATGGACGATTTCACCCATTTTCATGACAATAAAAGTATAGGAGTGTGAAACATTTGTTGATCATCATTCAATCCAGGGCAACGTCAGGTCTCCCTGCTAGATGATATCTGTATGCAATATAAATCAGTAAAAATGTGTGAAGGTGATGGCATTTGTATAGGTCAGAAGTAGAATTGTGAAAGTTAAACATTGTATGAATGACAGCCAAGAAGTATTTGAGATGTGCAAGTTAGAATAACAAAAGACAAAGGCAGATGATTGAATGATAAAGAACCACAGGAGGGCACAATCAATAAGATGAACAAGAGGGAGAAAAAAAAAGTTTGTAAAGCTTACATGACAGAAACGAATACAGCTCTTTGATAGCTTATTTCAGAATAAAGATAACAAAATGTACCCAGCCTTAGGAAAATAGGAATAACATACATAAAAGATTATGGGGAGGTTCAGTAAAGAAGAGATTATAAGCACCAAAGTTATCATCTGATAGAACGGCGATGAAATCTTTCCATTTTTTTTTTTTTTTTTTTTTTTACATAATTAGTAAAATTCACTGAATGCCCTCATCTTATATCAACTATAAGAAAAGAAAAAAAAAGAATGAAGGACTTAAAAGATATAAATTGGAAACGTTTTTTTTTTTTAGAAAATAAAAGCAAAATCGAATTAGTCTAATTTTTTTATTCTTAAAACTATAGACAAGCTTGCAGGAGTTAAAAGAAACAAGCTGACAAGAAAATAATCATACACATAAATTAGAAAAAAAAAGATTAAGAAATAGAAAAAATATATATTGTAGAGCTAAAGGTGCTGCAAAAGAAAATAGTTAAAAAAATATATATATATATTTATTTTACAATTGAAAGAAAGTAACAGGAGAATGTGTGTGTGGGGGGGGTGAAGAAAATATAATCTAAATTTAAAAACAGAAAACACAAATACAAAAGATGGCATAGGTTTACTTTAAGCAACCTGATAACTCTAACCACACTCACCCCAATTTTATCCTTTAGTTTTTCACTAAGTGAAGTGGATGGATTGCTGTTTTTATCTTTTTACTTGGAAATGTTAACTTGATTCGAACGGTGATGAAATATTGCCAGCATCTACATTTGGATAGTCAGTGTGAAGAATTTGTTCCATGTCCACCGATGTATTGACAAATTTGAATTTGCCAGAAAAGAACAAAAAAAGAAACCCCAAAAAACACCACAAATAAAAGTATTGAAAATATCAAACACATTTACATACATACCCCTTTTTCCAAACTATATTTAAGAACAGAATACACAAGAATACAAAAGATGGGGTTTATTTTTTGTTTTTGTCCTGCTAAATCTCAGCCGACATAGCTATGCCCCCTTCTCCGCATCATAGTTTAATCTTTTTTTTTTACTCTGTCAAATAGGAGTTTTTTTCCCCCTTATATCAGCGATCTCACTGTGTATCTATTAAAATCTTTCAAGATATTATTCTCAGACAATTGTCCCTAAATATTTCCACCCATCGAGAGTCAGCCTTTAGAGTATAGGTTCCGAAGCAATTGGGCTAATCAGTGCATGATACAGTCTTATCTTTATATAATTTTTTTATGCACGCTAAATTGAGGAAAGATACGCCTTCTACAGACAGCAGTGAAAGGTTTTTGTGTGAATATGAAGTGTGCAAAAATTTTAAAAAAGAAAGAAACAAACAACAAACTCTATGGGATTAAGTGAATGGAAACGAAACAGAATTCCTAGCTGAATAGAAAAAAAATGGGAGTGGCAGACAAATAGATTTTCAAACAATATTGTCTTGAGACAAGGAAGAAAATATGGATGAATTACAAATGTGATTATTGCATATTTTTGGAAGCATTGATAATATGAGGCTATCATTTAATACATATTTTACATGCTGGCATGCGGTGGACAAATGTGATAAATTGATTATCAAACTAACCTATCTCTTGGTGTTTATCAATCCCTTAATCTTGCAAATCCAAACTTAAAATAGGAATAAATAAAATTTGTAAAACAGAATCATTTGCATTATATCATTATCAATTTTTATTTTGTGTGTGTATGCTTTTTTTTTTTTTTTATTGTTTTATAAGTGAACTATTTCTTAATGTTTCAAATATCATCTAAGTTTCAACTAATTGTTTATTATTTTACTAGCAGGACCTGTTACCCTCCCCCCCCCCCGCGTAAAAATTTAAAATACGGCTGTTATTTTTGTTGTTGGCCAAATATTAAATTGCTATGGTCGAAGAAAAGAAACGGATCTATACTGCCAAAATAGCCTAATCAGTTGTTTTATTTTTTTAATAAGTGTATAATATGTACCTCCAATGCATGCAACGGCCTTAAACCACTCCTGTATGTAACACTATGTAACTATAATTTAATACCATCCTAACATTTTTCCAATTTAAAAGAAGCTTTAAATAAACTAATTTTTTTTACAGCATACAAAAATAATGTAAATGCAAGACAAAAATCGTTCCTATGTAGTGACGTTTGTTTAAGAAATATAGAAAAAAATCAAATAATAGTCATATTTCCCTAAAATTTTCGATATTTCTTCATTATTAAATAAACTTGTTTTGTAACTAATCTGTGTTCCAGCCTTCTGAGATGCATATGGTGACAGATTGTATCGTACTCTGCTATTATATGCACTCGAGATCAATATCTACTTTAAAATTTGGTGGTTATGTTTTTTGGTACCGTGTTATTTGTAAATAGTGTTTTCAGGTTAAATTCAAGTCTCACGCTAATATTTTTAATAGTAACAAAACACCCTCCCCTCCCCAAAGTAAAAATGGCTTTGTAAATAAAAACATTATTTTAGCAAGGTACCAAAATTACATAAGTACCTAAAATTGTACTTTGTATTGTTCAATGCTTTTAATTATAAATTATTAAAAAAACAAAAAAACACATGTACTAATTTTCAAACTTCGGTACTTCTGCAGTTTAAAGCCATTTTTTCCGTAAGTCTTGCCGGGCAGCACCCTGCAAACGACGGAAATCATCTGATTATATTGAGTGAGTAAAAAGAAATGCGAGTGAACAGACATTAAAAATTGGAAGAAGGAAAAAAGTAAAGGAAAGGGCAGAGTATCATTGTGCCAATGTATTACAAGCACCCCCAACCTCGCCATGTTAAGAACGGCTTTCAGAATAAATACTCCCAACCTCGAAAGCCTTTCTTAGCATGGGGAGGTTGAGGTGTTTATTCCCAAAGCTGTTCTTAACATGGGGAGATTGGGTGTGCTTATACTACACTGGGGCAGTAGGTGTGTCAGAATTTTTTGGGAATTTTTGACACCCTTAACACAAAACTCTGAATAAAATATACAAAACTCGTAATTTCTCTTTTTAAAATGGTTTGTTTAATTTCTTTATGGAATATACATCCAAAATAAACTATTAAAGTTTTTTGAAAAATAATAGAAATATTATTTTTTATTTTTTAAAAAACAGTGTTTACAAAGTGCCTGCACACGCTCCTGCAGCCATTTTTTCTACGTAATGAAATGAATTGAATTTTACGAGTTAAATTTTTTTCAATTTTTTCAATTTAAAAATCTACAAAATTTTTCTCTTGGTTCAATCTTTACGATATTTGCAGGTTTAATGTGAAATTTTATGCTCTTTCCAATAAACCAAATATAATATTCTAGACAAACTTCTTTTTTTTTAAATTCACCACCCCATTTTGAAATGTCTATTAAAATAAAAATAATTTTCTCACTTCAGATTTATATATCACAAATTGAAGAGAAAAAAAAAATCAATAAATAAAATAATCTAATTTAAAACAAAAAAAAAGAATAGCTTTGTGCAAATTTACCTGTAAAGTCAAAAGTTTAAAACCTTTTTTTTTAAAAAACCTTGTTGATTTTTTTTTTTTTTGTAAGTGAAACCTCACATTTTGGTATATTGTCCAGTAAATATTGTATACCTACAGCAATTTTTTTCTATTTCATTCAATGTTTTTTTTTTTTTTTTTTTTTTTTAGATTTAAAAAAAATTCACTGCATAAAGAAGAAATAAAATATATTAAATCAAAAACTCATGAATAAAAAAAATGGAAAATTGGTCGGGTGGTTTGTATTTAAACAGCAAAAACTGATGAGTGAAATATGATAATTTTTCAAGTACGGTGACCCATATTTTTCACACACAAGTAATGACGGCTCATGCGTATGTATTTTTACGTTTTTGAAATAATTAATTAGAGCCCTTTTAGGCATCCGTATTTCACAACTGGAAGAAAGAAGAAACACTGCTTTGCTAACAGCGATGGAAATGCGGTCTTTTCGAATGGTTGCTTAAAAATTTCTTTTATTTAAAAAGTACATGGAATATAAAATATAAATATGGACGAATTCTTATAAATGAAGAATAGAAGCACCCATTGATTAGTATTTCTTATAGGTAAGTGATTTTTTGGCATTTATGTATGTTTATTAGATTTGAATTAAGTTAAAATTTGTTGTACTTCGTGAAATCTTTTTTAAAGAAAACCGATTTAAAAAAAAATTGTATATTTTTCGATTAAACCTTTTATTATTTTAAAATTTGGTCTTTGCTCCTTTTATTGAAAAGAAAAATTAGGGGTTGAAATTACATTATTCATGTTGTTATAAGCTTTGAAACATAGCGAGTCTAATTAATAAAATGTTTATCACTCCTTTTGTAACGGCGACTTCTGACACTCCTACTGGGACAGACCGTAAGAAAATACCAAAATAACTGTCCATGCACAAACAAAACAAAAAAAAATCACATCTGCACATGTGAAATAATAGCATGCTTAAATTATACTTAGTTAAAGCGAATTACTATATCGTTATATCTCTGACGAAAATAAAATATAATTATGAATTATTTTTTATGAGTCTTTCACTGTAAGTGAAGTAAATAAATAACTCAGATTTCTCCTTTGTTAAATAATTCAACAAATAAGTAATAAAACACTTTTCTTTTGAAGGTATTTGTAGACAAAAACATTTATTTTATAATCAACACCTCTTTTTAGACCAAAACAACGAAAGAGTTTATTTCAAAAGAAGAGGTGAAAGAAAAAGGAATAGAAAGTTTTAGGATGTTCTTGCATCAGGAGGGAGAAACCTGAAGTGTCCTCAGGTTGTCCAGTGGAGGTCTTCAGTGAAGCAGTCGCAGCCTGGGGGGAATCAGTGAACAGAGAGGTCTTCTTTGGTGGTCTGTACTCCTCTGCTAGCTGCTGGCTTGTATCTGACAGGGGTAATTAGTTCCTTAAGAGCCATATAGGATTATTGCACCCTAGTAACTGACTGGTTAGTGCATGGCTGCATCAGCCAGCAAGGGGGTACTAATCCACAAGAGAAAATAGTTTGTTATGGTGACTGCTTTTTACAAGAAAAATATCAGGTTTATGATGATCAATATCTGCTAGGAAATAACTGAAACGTGATAGAAAAAAGACAATACTCCACAATTGTTTAGTGCAAGATTTGAACTCACAAGGCCATAAAATAATGGAACAAAAGATGAATACTGTATCTCCACGGCTATTTTACCCTTTTAACCTACTTAAATGAGGTCGGCATAGTGATACAAAAATAAAAATCCGTTTTACCCCTCTGCATACAGTTCGAGTGTTTAAGATGAGTAAAAGAAACATTTATCCAATATTTTTTACCCATTTTCTTAATAATAAAAACAAAAAAGATGTTTTCTCTTCAAAGTAAACAATACATCAAATACGTACAATAGTTTGACATGAAAAGTTTAAATGATTATTACAAGTATGTTGTTTGGTCGTCTCAAAAGGGAACGCTAAAACTATTGAAACATTTATTTATGACACTATTGGTGTCATGAATGCATGCAGCGAGGTGCATATTGCAGTGAGAGGGGGGGGGGGTTGACCGGACGGGATAGAGGAAGAGAGGGCAGAAGAGGGGGTGTTGATGTCTTATTGGGACAAAACAGAAATGTCTATGGGATTTTGTCAGAAAGAGAAAAAAAAAAATTGTTTTTATCTCATTGTCGTTATATATCTGTTAACATGAAGGTTGTTTTTAAAACCTCTGTTGAGAGGTATGAAGAGATCCAGAGATTCTTGGCTGATTAAGGCTGACAGCTTAGAAGGGGAGGTCAAGGAGAGAGGATCGCCACTGGGCGTTGTTCGACCTGGGGTGACTAATCACTCCTAATTTGATAAGTAGAAACCTCAGTACAAATTAATAGGATAAAAGGGAGAGAGAGGTGCTGAGTGGACAAGACGAAGGGTAAGCTCTAAGAGGAAGAAAGAAGGGGTGTTTGTAACCACTCTCTGAAGAAGAGGTGGGGAAAAAGGGGTTGGATTTAGAAAAAGAAATTCTAAAAAGAGTAGAGTCGTAACCAGCAAACTGAATGGCTGGGCTGGTCAAGCGCTCCCGATTTGGGAGCCCTCAGGGCCTGATGTTATGCTGTTAACTAGCCTGTGTTAATGGGAAATCTGTGACTTTACTGGTCTGGTCTTACATCCTTTCACTGCTATAGTCAGTCACCTCAATTTAGACAGTAGCTGTTATGAAGTAATGAAATTAATAAATAGTTTGTTATTGTTATAAACCGGAGTTCTGTTTGTTTGTGGTGAGGACTCTTCATTTTGCAGCAAGCCGCAAGGACCAGCGGAGTGATTGATGTACCCGGAGACTACCTACACAGGGTACGAGACGATTCGATCCAGAGGCAAAGCACCCCACCATTAAAACACGTGAAGACGATCAACAGGCCAACTTGTGATGGGACAATGTACGATCGAAAGAACACCTGTCATATCGGGTGGAATCCGATGAGGTTAAGGACACCCGGTGTGGCAGGTTGGTGGTGTCGGGACGCGTTATATATTTCTAATGTTATTTTATGCACTTCTAACCTTGAATAACGAGTTCTAAAACAAGGTTCTAGAACTATAGACATTGATAAGGATATTGAACGAAAGATGTTGATTTCTAGTCTGCATTTAATTTGGTTCATAGATCAACTATTTAACTGGTGTTAACACACATATATACAATTTTGATTATGCACATACATCAGCAAGCAGGGCTACCCAGAGTCGCCCGGAACAAAAGTGTAACATATTCCTCATAAAACCGCTATTTCTCTCTATCCTCCTCTATTTCTCTCTCCTCCATTTTCCCCATCTTTGTTCTCAACCCTGTCTTTCTACTTCGCCCAGCACACATACAATTGCTTTATATAGAGTCTTTGAGAAATGAGTCGGCATTAGTATATAAATGGCTGATCCCCCCTGAAAGAAACCTGATCTAGTTAACCCCAAAAGAATTAATTTTTTAGAAGTTTTATTCATTCGACTCTGCTGATCCAAAATATATCAACATTGTAGATGTTTGTTTTGTAGTTTTTTGTTTTATTTTTGAACTTGATATACACAGACATACAATATTTCGTTTTTGTTTCTAATAAGAAACCATTCATTATAAGTGTTAATGTAGCGATTAAAATCCAATTTATCATAAACGCTTGTAACTCAATAAAGAGCTGTTTTTGTTTGAAATCTATTGAACGGAACACATTATTCTAATTTAATATGCAGCTGCAATGTTATTCATAAAGTAAATACTTTACAATCATGATTTTGTTCTTTTATTAATAGACCTTTTATCATCTCTTCAAAGAAAGAATCTAACAACAAAACAAGTTTGTAGACGTCATCTTGGGAGTAATAATCGCTAAGAATAAAAATCATAACTGAGCTGTTATGTTATGTACGTTTATAGAGCAAAGCTATTTTAATTGTACACTCCAATCTTTGGTTTTCCCTTGTAAGACAACGTGTAACAACGAAGCCACTGAAGCATAGGCAGCAGCAGCAGCAGCGGCTTCTCGAGTACGCAAATAATTAAGCTGTGGCGCGAGGTTACGTGACAGCAAAGGATGAGAACGGAAAGAAAAGGAAATTCTGACGGGTAGGAAAGAAGAAGAAAAAGAAAGGGTAACATGAAAAAGTCGAACAAACTATAGACTAAGGCATTTTATTTGAATTTATTTATTCATTTTTTTTGTTTTTGTTTAAACTTTTGTGTTGTTATTATTTTTTTGTTTTCTTTTATTGCTTCGGCAAAGGTTTTAAAAAATTCTTGTAAAGGGGCATGGGAAGGTCTGTAAGGAAATCACTAACGAAGTCACTGACGCGTAGGTAGCAACAGCAGCATCTCAAGTATGCAAATAACCAAGCCGTGGCACAAGGTGACGGTAGAACGAAGGAAGAGAAGAAAAAAAGCAAAGAGATTTAGAACCAAATGGTGGCGACAGTGACCAGGAAGAAAGTGCCGACATGAGATAGACATGAAACCCTGTGGTGGTATAAGAGACCGGAAAAGACGTGTCCAGACAGAGTTTTGTTAACCACATGTGACAGACAGGAGGAATTGTAAAAAAATAACAATATGCATACGTGGTTTAAAAAGTACCATTAATAAATGACTCTTTGTTAAAACTGAAAAAAGGGCCAAGCTGAATTTCATTCCTTTGTAACTGTCTGCATAAAATGGAAAAAAGATTTTCCTTTCTACTTTCATGTGCATCATTCATAAAAAGAACTGCTTCTCCTCCTAGTTTTCAGCTCCTTTCACACAGAAGAGATGTTGCGCGCATCTTTCTATTGCATCGCTAGGTTAATAGTAGTTGCTCAACTGAGCTTCAACAGTTGGTACCACTATCCCCCATAATATATTCATGGCAAGAAATAGTCTTTCATCAACCACAAAAACCAAAAGAATCTTCCATGAACAAAGTTTCTTTCCTAGAATGACTACCTTATAAAACAGAATACCATAAGCCTACTTCCAACCGACTACAGCATGGTTATCTTCAAGTCAAATGTGAACAAACATTTGTTGGGCCGTCTCCAGGGATAATCAATTCCTCTTAAGTGGTCTTCTCTTTAGTTTCTGATCATTTTGTTGAAGCAATCATTGTCTAACTGACAATCTCTTTATCCTCGAATGGCCCTTTGATAAGTAGTGACCCTTTAGTAAAAAAAAAAAAATGTGGCTGTATTCAAATCCAATGTCAACAAATTCTTGTTCGAAACCGCCCATAAGTAATCTAATGTAATGTTTTTCACTGATCAATGTTATTACTCCCATAGTGTTCCTCATATTTTGACTAACAACCACTCTTTCTCAGTAATCCTTATCTGCCAGTGGCTCTTAGTCTTGATGAGTGGTGACCTGAAAATAAAAATAAAACACAACAACCAAAAAATCACTAAATGAAGAAACCGTTTTCTTTTTAAGTCTCTCCAGTAGTGCAGGGGAATAACATTTGACTGATATTTTCAGATTACCCATTCACACATACACAAAGCAAAAACAAAGATATAATCATATTTACTGGATATTTGATGTCTGTCTGCATCTCAAAGAGCAAAATATAATTTAAAAGAAATATGTTAAACAACAGCAGTCATTATATCCATATTATATTTTTCTTTTTCAGTATGTCTGTCCATTCCATTTTTATTCAGAAACTACTGGGCCAATCTGGCTGAAATTTTGTATGGATCTTTGTTGTAAGGTGCAGTGAAGTAAGTATTATGGTATCTGTTCAATGCACAATTAGGGATTAATGAAGATCATTTAGTGGAAAAATGAGGACAAATTTAACCACATTCAACCATCAATTTAGCGTAAAGCACTCATCGTAAGTCAACAGGCTGTAATTTCTGTCTGTTTTTAATAGGCTAAAAAGTTTAATTTATTGATATTTACCTACTATTTCATGAGGTATAACATATGTCACAATGCTAGGTGGGTTATTTGTATCATTTATCTTAGAATTCTATCAGTTGAGTAATAGTAAAATTAAGTATTATATAATATTAGTTATAATATTAGTTCTATACATGCAGTTAGCTAATTTACACATATAATTTTAAAACACTTCCATCTATTATTAACAGAGTTATGGTATCTGTAAGTCTGAAGCTCAAACTATACTATTACTTTTATTAAAAATACTTCTATTACTAATGGAATACTATTATGTGTCTAAAGCGGAACTATACTATTGTCCTCATGCTAAAGCACCAGGACAATGTTTTCTACTACTCATGTCCAGTTTTGCTTTGTTAATGCATTATTGGCTGTCTCTTAAATTTCTCTTGGCTTTAGCTATTTTTAATTTTAAGTTTGATTTTTCTTGTTACATACTTATTATTATGTACTAAATATTTGTTAATGAAACCTATATAAAATCTGTTTCTTATTTCATTCTAAACACTTTTCTTTTTTAGAGCATTTAACATTTTTGCATTAGAAAAAAGTTATTTAAAAGTTTTTGTTTTGAAATTTTAAGATTTTTTTTTAAAAAGACTTTACAAACAATGTGATGGTTGCATAGTGGCAGTAGGAGGAGAATACATGTAGATGGAGAAAAAGTAAGGTACACATATATACCAATAGATTGCCATGGACATGGAATATATGCCTACATTAGAGATGGTTTTCTATGTGGTGGGGACATCTCCAGAGAACACCCAAAATTGCTCTATATGTGCTTCCGCGTTGCACTTACTCATGCCATTGCGTTTATATTTGCTCTCTATCATCCCAACAGCAGAGTTACTATCTTTAAGAGCATATCTGAGAAAACTGACCACATCCTGTCTGCTCATCCTTCAGCTAACATTCATGCCTGTAGGGACTTCAATGTTCACAATGTGGAATGGTTAGCCCACTCAAACAAGACAGGTGATGAGGGGAGGTTCTGTTATGATTTCTCTATTGCTTATAACCTAATTCAGATTGTTCATAAACCCACCTGTGTGCCCAACACTGATGGTAAGTATGTAAGTCTTCTAGACCTTTTTTTCACAACTTGCCTTGAGCTATGTTCATCATCCATTCTGTCTCCACTGAGATCTTCCGACCACTTGGTTGTCTCAGTTAAGATGAAAACAAAATGTAATAAGTTCTCTGACATACCTCTCTATCATACAGTATATCGATACTATATGGCTGGATGGAATAGCTTCTGTACATTTATATCAGATCTACCTCTGTGTTCCATATATAAAAAGAATGCGTGCTCTATCGTATCAGACCTGACAGAATAATTGGAGGTATAGACTGCTTCATACCCTCAAAAAATTCCAGCAAAAACCTAACAGTCAGCCATAGTTCTCTCGAGGATGTGCTGCTACGCAAAGAAATCACTATTTCAAAAGCTTCCAACATAGTAAGTGTGCTGAGACTAAACCCGCTTTCAGGACTGCCAGCAACTGCTGTAAAAGAGTAATAAAGAATGCAAGAGAGTTGTATGCTCAGTCTGTCAAATCCAAAGTAGCTGAGCAGCGACTTGGTTCTCATCAGTTTTGGAAATAACCAACAGGGTCCTGAATAGAAGTGTGTGCTCTTTCCCAACCATAATAAATGGACCTGAGATAATCTTGTCAGCATCAGACAGATCTAAACTCTTTGCAACTCATTCTACCCTATGCGATCAGACCCACCAACCTCCGTATTTCCTTGTGTATCTGAAAACACACTATGTGACATACAAATATCTATCTGTGCATGACGTTGCCAAGCTAATCAAAAACTTTAGTTCCAGTAAAGCAACTGGCCCTGACAGCATTCCTATTATAGTGCTGAAAAAGCTTCAAGCAAAACTAGTTGTTGAAGCATTGTCTTGAGGAGAATTGTTTCCCAACACCTCAGAAAATTAAAAAAATTCAGGTGATCAGTCATTTCCTCAATAAAAACCAATCAGCTTCCTGTGTCTCATGATTAAGTTGCTGGAAACTGTCAAATAGAGAAGTAGTCAACCACCTCAGTAAAAATAACCTTCTCAGTTACATGCAATATGGTTTCCATTCTGCTAGACCTAGAAGTACTGCCTTGATAGAGTTCAAAATAGACTTAATAGCAGTGGCAGATGCTCTTTTCTCTTCCCTGCAACCTTTTTCCTACAGAAGAGACATTGTGAACCTGCTTCTACTTTATCATTATTTTTATGGCAAGTGATCGTCTTAGCTCTAATCTATGCCCCCCCCGCCTTGCCTGACTTTCACAAAAAATAGTCATTTAGCTGAAACCACTATCAATAATTTCCCTCACTCTTTATCTGTGCCTATACCTAAACATAGATTCCATGAACAAAGCTTTTTTCTTAAAACTGCACACCGTTTTCCTGCTTTCCAAATTAGTACAATATGGTCATTTTCAAGTCCAATGTGAACAAGTTCTTGATGAGCCATCCCCTTAAGTAATTCAATTTACCAAATTTCCACTACTAAGGATTACTATGATATTTTCCCATTGACTTCCGTATCCTCATTAACCTTTATCCTCGAGTGACCTCTGTACTTTGATAAGTGGTGACTTCTTTGTAAAAAAACTGTCTGCTTGTCACAATGTTTGTTTGTCATATTATCCTGGTACATATTTTAAAACTAATAAAACAGATGGGCGCATAGAAACTTGGTTTTATTAGTGCTCTGGAAGTGTCTTGTGTAGATTGATGATCTTAAACAAATGCATTTCAGGTGAAAACATTATTACCTACTTACATGTCAAAGGCAAGATAAGTTACTTTTCTACTTACATGGATGTTTTTGTGTTTTAACCTATTTTAAAGTACTTTTTCTTACAAATAAAAGGGTACAACAAATTACTGATACCAAAGGCAAGTTATTCTTAAATAAGAAAATATGGTACTTGTACAGAATTCTACCCATAGAAAAAGAACCAATGCACTTATGACAAAAAGAAAATGTTATACGAAAAAAAAAAAAAAAAAGACAAAATCATTAAGTAGTTTTATTTTTAAATAAAAACAGTAAGGTAATCATACAGAATCCTATCCACATTAGAAAACAAACAAAAAATCTCATCTATGAGGGAAAGAAAAGATTGTACAACAAAAGATCATGTAAAATCATTGACTTGTTTTTGCTTTAATAAATAATGTACTTAAAAATCATTCTTGTAGCACTCTGGACTCTGACTGGATTTTTTTCACTGATCACTTTAAAAATAATTTATCTCCTAAAGAGGTGGAGATAAAAACTTAGTTTTAGTAGTGCTCTGGAGGCTTCCTTAATTTTATTTAGTGCATGCAACAGTGAACTTCTTAATTATTTTTTCAATGCCAACTTATAAAATTGTTTTTTGTTCTAGTCATTATATTTTGCTAGAAAGTTTATATATATATATATATATATATATATATATAAGTGAACGTGTCTGTGTGTGTCTGTGTACATTTCCCTATGCATTAACTTTGTCAATTTTAAGCCTAGAGATTCGAAATTTGATATACAGAGTACTGAGATTTGGGAAAATCGATGCAATTGGTTTTCGGACAGAAATTTGGCTGTTAAGGGGTCAAAGTTCAACGATTTGACCTTTGAGAACTCTACCAAACTCCTCCTACAATTTTGGGTTTAAACATGTGAAATTTTAGATATAGGTTCCTTGGACATGGATCTGACTTAATAACTTTATTTGAGCCCTAAACAATAAATGTTAAGGGCTCATAATAGGGGTCAAAGTTTTAAAAAATTGACCTTTTTTTTTTTTTTTTTTTTTGCACAGCATACACCTCAAAACACCCAGGCAACGCCGGGCACCCATTGCTAGTAGTAGATAAACTTGGTTTTAAAACACATGAATTCCAGAATAATGGCAGATAAAGAAATAAGTTTTTAAAAGAATATCTTAAGTTTTTTTTAATACTGCTTTGTTATTTATGGACCCGATAAATAATCTGAAACAAACTCTGGAGCAATAAAAATATTAATAATACAGTAGGACACTTGGTAAATAGTATATTATACATAAAATAATGCTCAATTCCCTAGGTATAATAGGTGCGTGCAACAATGCAGGAAGCCACTTGGAATGTTGTAGAAACTGAATCCAAATGCACTCAATACTCTAAATACAACTGGTATGTGTTATGTGATTTTAATCATTAATTCTTATGCTGAATTGAACAGTGCTTAATACATTAGATAGGATATATATATATATATAATATAAAGCTGAATGTGTGTGTGTGTGTGCGCGCGTGCGTGTGTGGTCACGAATAGGCTCCTATATGGTTGACTATTTTAAAAAACTGATTACATATAATGATAGAAGATGTATTGAGACACAGGAATGGGTATATTTGATCTGGCAGAACGGTGGTTCATTAAAATTGTGGGGTCTGTGTTCGCGCCTGGTCCAAACAGTATGGAAATAAAAAAATTTAAAAATTAAAAAAAAAAAACGTTTACAAGTGTTTTTGATATAGATGTACATAAGAATACTTTGATAAGTATGTTTTAACTTAAATAGGGATGGTATAATAAAATTGTGGGGTCTGCGTTCATGCCTGGCCTCCACAGAAGGGAAATAGGCACAAACTTTAATAAAGACTTTTCATATCTATCTGCGTAAGTATACTTTGATAATTATGTTTAAGTTTGAAGAAATATGGTAACATAAAATTATGGGGTATTCGTTCGCACCTGACCTCCATAGAACGGAAATATGTCACAAAGTTTAACAAGGTTTTTTTAATATAGATCCACAGAATATTGTGATAAGTGTTTCAGTGTGAACAGGTATGGTATAATAAATTATGGGGTTTATCTATTTTATTTTTACTTTCATCATATTTTGCTTTGGTTTTGATACCCCCAAATTCGAAGCTATCTCTTTACAAGCCTTCCTTTTCATAACCTATCATACTTTCATAAATCAGAGTCCATTTTCTGTAGGCTGTTTTTGAACCCAGTCAACGACGGGTACTTTTGTTAGTATATATATATATATATATATATATATATATATATATATATATATATATTTGAGAGAAAGAGACAGAAAAATAGAGATATAAAGAAGAAATAGAAGTAAAGAAAAGAATGGTAAAGACAGAACAGTTGATTTAATTGAATGTTTTTTCTGTTTTACTTTTTTCATGTTTTAAATCAGATTGTAATCTTTTTTTTATCACAAAAGAACCTTACTTTTTTAACCAAGTAGAGCATTGCAGCAAAAAATAATTTCAACTTGTTACATAGGTATGTTAAACCATATTCATTTTTTTTAATTTCAATAAAAAATTAAGTAAAATATAATCTTAGAAAATAAGATACAAGTTAGAAAATAACCTTTTTTTTCGCAAAGCATTAAAATTGTTAAACAGAGTGTTTTTTTATAAACTTTATAAATTAAGGGACAAGATTTTATTTTATCAATTTTCAAAGTGCACTTTTAGAAAATTGGCCAAGTAAAGTATAAAATTTAAATTTTATCGAGAAATTACCTTATACTTATTTTATGTGATGTACATTTTGTTGCACTTAAAAATTTAGTTGAACATTATATATTTATATCATTAATTGCTAAATAATAGCAACATTTTTTTTTTAAGTGCAACAAAATAAATCTTATCTTAGTCGCTAGAAGATAGGTTCTTGGCAAACAACACACAACATAATTGTGGACGACTAACAACTTGCTCATACAGGAAAAACATCAGTTACTTCATCTAGACCGTTTTAACTCTTAATAACTATTTACTTTTGTTCTAACAAGTTGGAAATAAAATCAATATATTTATATATGACTAAAACATTGATTATTATTTCGATTACTGTTCTCACATGTGGCATAATGGATAAAGTACTAAGTAAAATTCAGTTCTAAGTGAAACTCTTTACGAGGCTGAAAGTTCAATATTAGTTTTCTAGTGATTAAAGGTTCAATCCTCAGTATGGGTGATGCTAAGAATGCAATTATGAATTACTTAAGACTACTACCTGGTCATGACTAATTGAAGAAGATCATGTTCCTCTTGCAGATTAAATAAAGGGTTCTAGTCAAAATCTTACGCAAGTTACTTACTGAGTTTGACAAAAAAAACGCCTGAATAAAGTCAGGTTAAATAATAAATTAAGCTTTCAAACACAGATTGCTTACTATTCCGTTTTTCATCTAACAAAATTCTTCCATCCCATCTCTGAAAAAGAAGCATTTATTCAACTCAGCAGCATCTCATTTACATATGAGGCAATGAGAAATGCCACAAAACAATAGCATATAATTTGACACGGCAGACATTATTTTATTAATCATTTTTTGCATGTGACTCGGCACAAAATAAGAGGCTTGTATCAATTTTTAACTATTATTATTTGCTTAGTAGCGGCGACCAGCGGCATTTTATAACAAAGTTGGAAGTTACATTGGTTGGAACGTTGAGAATAACACTTAAGATGAGAGCAGTAGTGCAAATAATTTAAATTATACATGATTAGAGTTTGTTCTTCCTTGTGATAATGCCTTTTCCAATGTTATATAAGTTGTGTATATAAAGATAGTCCAACACACTTTAAAATCATATCTTCTGTAAGAATTATTAAATATTTATACCTATATATTTGTTACTTTGCTCCATTTAAAATAAATGCAGTAGAACCCCAGGATACGGCATTAATATGTCCTGGGGTGGGAATTGTAAGGTGAAATCACCATATGCCAGGGTCTAAGCAAAATTTTATACAGTACATATTAAAAATTAGTAAAAAATTACAGTAGAGTATATAATACACATACATATAATCAAATAACATTATAAATATCACCATAAGGCGTGGCAAATACTGTAACTAGGGGTTGGAAAAACATTGTATTCCACATTGTAGCCTGAATAAAACTTACCCTGTAGTCACTATATACCGGGGTTCTACTGTAAAGCATAAGAGGTTGATGTAGTTTGCTTGAAGCATTGTTTAATGTGTACATAAAATAAATTTAGGTTTATATATATACATATAATTTCAAATCTCGCTAGATTCAGCCACTCTGATGAGTTGTAGACAACGAAACACGTGTCATTGGATAATTATATTTTAAAAAAAGAAAACACTATATATGATTGCTGCATCTTTCCAGATGATCGCCGTCACATTGAGTTCTCCCAATCTTGTCGTCCATGCCATCTCAGATGACTCTGCACTCCCGCCACAGATTTGCACATCTTAAAGCAAATGTGACATACAAATTGAGCAATTTCCACTGAGTTGACTTCCTCTGGAGGTTGAAGGGCATTCCTATGAACAATCACGTCTTCTCAAACCATCAGTAGACTTGCAAACTTTGCTGCATGTTAAACACATATATATATATATATATATATATATATATATATACACACACACAGAACTCCGGGATACAGTGGACCTAAGATACGTTTTTTTCAGGTTACGATGTTGAATAAAATGTTTTTCTGGTATTATTTATAATGTTATTTGATTATATACATGTGTATATTATATACTGTACTGTATTTTGTTACTAATTTTTAATGTCGTATTCCGGTGTTATACTATATATATATATATATATATATATATATAGACACACACACACACACACACACATGCACAAATGTACTGAATCAATAAAGGTGAAACGGCATAGCTTATTCCATCATTATATATGCATTGTATTGCCTCCTATAAACCTAAATGTCTTTTATAAAAAAAGCTGTTTTTAAAAGATATTTTGAGTTCAATATTTAAACCAAACACAAAAACTAAAATCAGATAGTAGAAATTAACATTTTTTTTTTAATTCATAAAATTTTAATAAGATTTAATTAACAGCTTAAAAAATAAATAAAAAAACATAAAACTTCTCATGAATAGCTAAAATACAGAGCATATATTTTGTATATTTAAACATAATAAAATCAAATGCATAAGGCTTACAACTAGATAGATAAAATCAGTAAATACATTAGAGGATTTTGAAAAATGCACTGAAGTCGGCGGCATTTTAAATCATTCTCATATTGATTTGTTTTGCTTTTAGCATTTGCAAATGTGTTAAAACTGTATCAACCGAAAGACTTGGAAATATCGTTAACTTTGTGAAGTATGTGCGCCAGAAAAGGATATGATTTAGGTTAATTTTCATATAATTTGCCTGAAGCTTTTCAGTAGACGTTAAAGAAACTAATCATTTTCATATCACATTCTTTGTTAATAGTCTATGTTCTGTCTCTCTTTTTCTACACACACACACACACACACACACACACACACACACACACACACACACACACACACACACACACACGAGGGTCATTCCAAAAGTAACGCCTCTTATTTTCTTTAACTAAAAATGTTGAAATGCTATGAAGGTTGAAGAACTATTAAAACGAGCGACCTTATGTGATTCAGAATTTATTTTTCTACAGTCACCATCATTCTCAATGCACTTTTGCCAAGAATTCAATGATGCATCCCTGCATGCCCATAACATGGGTTGCTTTCATAGAGTCTCACACTGTCAGTATCTGCAACAGAGAGATGAAAATTTAAGTTAATGGATGCACTAATTCAGCCATTATTATTTTTTTTCTTTTTATTTGCGCTCACCTCTAACAAGGAATATTGCCACTTGGACTGCAGGGGCTACTATTTAGGACCATGCCTAGGAAAGATTAACAAGATGTTGGTTTACATTACATTTAAAGTTCTGCATATCAGTATAAGCAGGTAGCAGGAAGTAAATTCCCATGTCTAGCTGTTCAAGGGAAGAAACTATTAGAGTAGAAAGCTTTCTGGCATTTAGGGACCTCAACAGTGAAGAGGTGTGATTTTGTTGCTAAGTGGGTGTATTGGGGATATGTACGTTAAGGGGGCACAAGTGCAACGAGTTCACCAGAGGACATTCCATTAAAATACTTGTAAAACAGGCACAAAGATGCAACATTCCAGGGAATGGGACAGGGGTTGGAGCTTAGTTGATAAATTGGGACCTATTAGATTGAAGACTCTTTTTTGGGTCCTATCCATAAGGGAAAGACTAGTGGTAGATGCACCAGACTAGATGTGGCAACAATATTCTATAAATGGGCCAATGGTTGCTTTGTAGAGGTACAGGATACACTCAGGTGTGAGTAGTCCTCTAGCACGATAAAGGGAACCCACCTGTTTTGCAATGTCCTCAATGTATTTGTTCCAGTTCATATTGCCTGTGAATGTTAAGCTGAGGAGTTGTAAGGAAGAATTTTCAGATAGAGTGTTTGTCATGGATATGGATGGTTGGAGACGCGTCTTGTAATTGTTAAAGGAGAGCAGCTTAGTCTTACTAGCATTTAATGTTATCATCCATTTACAGCCCCATTCAACTATGGTCTGGAGATCATTTTCTAAGGATTCAGCTATTTGTATACATCCGTTCTTTTCTCATGCATGTTATAGAGCATTGTATCATCAACAAATATGCCCATCTCGGACACAATATTATTAAGGAAGACGTTTATGAATATGAGGAATAATAGTGATTCAAGGATTGACCCCCGAGATGCTCCCTCATTAATGTTACGCTGTTTTGATCTACATCTGTTAATGGCAACCTAGATGGTCGTATTTTCTAGAATGAATTTAATTATATTTAGTATACATCTAGTTATACCATATGATTTAATTTTCATTAACAGCTCTTAGTGTCAGACTTTGTCAAAAGCCTTGGATATATCAACGGCTACAGCACTGGATTCGCCCACCTTATCCAGTGTATGGTATATACATTCAGAGATGACTTAAAACATCTGCAGGAGAATAACATTGCCTAAATCCATATGGTTTGTCAGAGAGAAGATTAGCTTTTGCATGGTGGTGGACTAATGCTTAATTAATTAAGGTCTTAAAGATTTTAGCAAAGGGAGGAGACTAATAGGGTGATAATTGAGAGGGTCAGCTCTTTCACCAGAATTCTTGTACATTGATACCACAAAGGCCACCTTCCAGTTATTAAGGAAGCAAGATTCAGCAAGACATTTACTGTAGGACTTGGAAAGTATTAATGCTAACATATCCAGGAAGTTTACTAAGAGGTAAGGCTCTACATCATTTATCAGGTTGACAAATAAGTTCTTGTAGGTTTTAACTTGTAAATTCAGATGAACATATCTCAGCTCAAACAAAAATTTATTGATTGAAATAAGCACCATCAGAATCAACATACTTTTGCCGATACAAAACAAGTGTATTTATGACAGTAATGTAAAAATCTGGCATTCTGGTGGCAATGAAATCGCTGAAGGCGTTTTTGATATCGCTTAGGTTTTTGAAGCACTCCTCATGCAGACAGTTGTCGAGATGCTTGAAAAAGTTGTAATCAGTTGGTGAGAAATCTGGAGAGTATGGCAGATGAGGCAGAATTTCATAGCCTAATTTGTTCGTCTTCTGCAAGGCCATTAAATCGAATCATATCACTAACTCGCATTACACATACATTGCATCATCCTTGATCATTTCTCTACATGCAACGCATGTCCTCAAACCTCACTGGACAAATTTCACTTGTATACATCATCACATTTGATGGTGGTAATAATCTGCTTGTTAGTTATCACAGAAAGTTCCTAAACTTACTACGTTCATTTTCATGCAATCATATGCTAGCACCTGTTCTAACTTGTGTTCTAATAGAATCAACAATAAAACTTTTGATCAACCCCATCAAGTTTGCCATTTAAATATACTTTCTCCACATCTAAGTTTTCATCCATTTCCATTGTTTCACACTTATACAGCATGATCAATTTCTTTTTTTTAGGGTCACCATTTATCAATGCCTGAAGGCCACTCTAGAATAAGGGTCCATAAGTGTTAGATAGATCATGAAACAATGTCATGATGATCAGTAATGGGTACAGCTTTCTTGAACTTTCAAAATAGGCACCCGTGTGAGATAAAATAAATGAAAAGTCCTACATAAAACCTTATCTATATTATAACTAAACTTAGCACTTTTGTCGGTCCATCACCCAAATCTCATTAGCCAATTTTCACTTTCATCCATCAACATACTGCCTCAAAAGTGTTTTAGTGTCATTACTTTCTTTTACTGGTTTTCCAAAAGTTCAGAGATATAAGGTGTGTGAATAGTGAAAAACATAGATGTTGAGTGATTTTTTTTCTTCTGATCTTTCCTTTTGTGACCCAGCCATTTTTTATTCGTTTTTACATTGAAGGATTTTTCTTGTTTTTTTCTTGAATAGGGGAATGCCGGCACAGTTTTGCCAATCTTAAAAAACATTTCTTTAATTTCTTTTCCATCCTTTTCTGAAGACAAACAAAATTTCATTCTATTGTTGAATGAAACCCATATTTTTTATTTTTAATTCAAATAATATTTGCAGCAACGAAAGCTAAAATTCAACGTTTTAGTTCCAATTTCTATATATATATATTTTTTTTTAATGAAAATCGTTCCAGACAAGGCATGATGTAAGGAGCTAAAAACATTAAAAAAATAAATAAAAAAATAAAAAAATACTTCAAGGTCAAAAACCAGCCAATAAGTTTGAGATGGCTAGAAAATAGTAATTTTTCTCTCTTTGTTAGAAATATCGCTCATGGAAACATGAGGACTGAAGGACAAAATAGGAAAGTGAGAGCTACAAAGCTGCCGAAAGTAAATCCAAGGTCTATTCTCACTCCTGCAGGATAAATTTAAAGGGGGGTTCCAGAAAAAAAAAAAGAAGCGAAACTCTTTTTTACTAGAGCTCTATAAAACCCTGCTAATACAAGTAGATGAACTGTTGAAAAACATATTGATTAGGACAAATAAGTAAAAACACTAAATTCCATTATTTCAGAAAGTATAATCTTTAAAAGAAAAATATACAATAATAAAACAAAAAAAAACAATCGATTATTTCTTTGCATCTCAAAGAAAGTGAAGGAAATGAAAAAAATCTCAGAGTACCAATAGATAAACAGAAAAAGAAATGTTCCAAGTGATCAATAAATTGCTTCCAATTTTACATCAAACTCAAGTGTAAATTATTTTTTTCTGGCAACAACACAGTTTTTGATTACATAAATTTATTAATTGTAGTTTTCATTCATTAATGTCAATTTCTGCATATAAGTGGAAAAGAGTTTTAGGCATAGTGGTTCTCATACAATTTTGTATTTATAAATGAAATGTGGTGGTGGTGATAGTGGTCAAGTGGTTAATGACACAGACTGACAACCTTGGTGTTTCAAGTTTGAATCCGGTTTGTTCCACAAAAATAACTATCACTTAGAATGTTGGCACCCTTCTCGTGGTCCCTCCCATAAGTACCCAATGAATTCTGTCTACAAAAATATCGGGGAAACCAATGCCAACAATACAATCTCCAGATTCATATGATATGATGATGCCATTATAAATACTTAACTTTCTTGAAGAAAACCGTTCCTGATTTGGCTAATATAAATTCTGTTGCAAATCTTATACATTCTACTCACAGTATTTCTAATTATAATCCAATTATAAGTGTTCCAATGATTCTTTTTAATAGGCAAGGTAAAAAAAAATATATGCTGTAATAAAAAGGAAACAAATTTATTTCAGATTTCATTGTAGAAATTTCATGTCTATCTTAATTCTATGCATTTTAACTAAGAATACTGTTTCTGTAAATTAACCTAAAAAAAGTTTTAAACAAATAGACCCACTAGTATTAAATTTAGTCAATTAAGAATAGCATGAAATAGAACAATTGAGAGGTTAACAGAGGTCAAATTGATGTTACCGAGTTGAAAATTGCTTTGGCTGTAGAAATGTGCTAAAAACACATGACTTAAGATGATTCAGAGAAAACAATAGAAAGGAAAGTTCATGGAAGCGGCAGGGGCTTTGAACATGTAATGAAAAGTCTGACAATGGTATAACTAATTATTGATTTAAACCTCTCTCTCTCCACTTGCCCCCCCAGCTCCATATTAGTCAGTAATTTGAAACAAAGACCGTGTTGAATAAATGACCTCTGTCTTCCATTAGTTTTGTGTCAAGTTCGTCTTTTTGAAGATATGAATAAGAAATTTTAATTACAAGAGAAGCATTCCCTCATTCTAAGAAGATCACTGCAGAAACAAGTGCAGGAAAAATGACAACGTAAACTAAAAATAAAAATAATTTTCCTCTACAAAACAACCAAACTAAACACCATGAATAAATATTCAAAGCAAAACTTTTTTTTTGAAAATTACTAGATTTGACATTAAATAACTCCCAAAAAGTTGATAATACCACAAAACAAGCAAATAAGATTAGGATTACTAAACACTTAGTCCAGTGAATCTCTTTACGTACATCATAAAGATTTTTTGTATTTTTGTTTTTTAAATAATTCTAATTATGCACCGAATTTTATGTTAAGACTTGAAGGTATAAACATTCAATTTTCTTAGGGTGATTTTTCTTTTTTAAACGACCTTCATCTAAAAATAAAGGAAGTATTTTGTTCGAGTACACTTTTATTGCTTAAATAATTTGACTTGACTTGTTTAATAAATAAAAAAAAAGATTGAAAAGACATTTTTCACTCAGTAATGAGGTTTAGAAGATTGCCAGTGGAAAAAAAATAAAAATAATTAAATAATTAACAAAACAATCGCCAAAAGATAAGCGTTTTATTATTTCTAATCACCATTCGAAGGAAAAAAAGAATCACTTGCAAATGCGACTGTTTCACTCGCAAAGTAAAGCCCTGTATATATAATATACTGTTCTGATCAAGAATGATCAAAGTAATTAATCACTAATGCTGCATTGTTATATTCTTGACCAATAATGCTGAATAAGTGAAATCTAACAAAACATAGATTTTGCTTAAATTGGGCAAGTTGATAAAAGCAAAAGATTTCTGTCTGGACGAAGAAATACATGAAGCATATGATTATTCAGTTGATTACACAAATAGGTAAAATGAATGCAAAAACTTAGAACTGTTCAATTGACAAACTGCCAGAATTTTGTTTATATGACAGACTGGTTCCCCAATGGAGCTTAAAAACAAATAACTGGTTGACTGGACAGGGTTAGGCATATCTTTAATTACTACTGCGGGTTAGTGGTGAAAATGTAGCCTTCTCCAGTCTACCACCGGGTGTCAATTATTAGTTACATGCTTTAAGGTTTAACACAAAATGCGGTGATTTAAAGACCCACAAAATTATGGAAGCAGAATAAATTACTGTAGGTATGCCGATTATTTAGTGCTTGCTTAATTTATCTTCATCCGAAATGAGAAAGTAAGAGTAATTTTAGACCTCACCAGAGGAATACCTCATTGAACCAAAAATTCTGTTTTCCACAAAGTGATCTCTAAGAATGGCCTTCCGCTTGAATAAATTGCTAGGAAAAAATTAGAGAATATGCTATTCAGATGCTCAGAGAAAATGTATATTTTTGTCGAAGAAAAATTAGAAAGCATGCGCACACACACACAAAAAAAAAAATGAAAATCATTTAGAGTGGAGAATTCCAAATCCTTTTGGCTAGGAGGAAAGTGTAGTATTTTCTGATATTACACTTCATCATTAAAGTCCTTCGTCAGTGAAAGAGAAATCCTTACCGACTGAGGCATTTTTTTTTTGTTCCAATCAAAATTGTACTATTTTCGGAAGAAGAAGATATTGTGTATAACTCTGCCCTTGTGGTGTGGCAAGTAAATAGGGCCTTTATGCAGAATTTATAATTTAGATCAATGAAAAAAATCCCTGCTCTGATTTTTCAATATTAAGCAGTGGATTTTTTATTTGGTTTGGTTGTATCAATCCTTTTTGTGTTATGTTAATACCGAACACAATCTTAAACTGATAAAAATGCTAATACTTCAAATTTTTTTTTTTTTTTTTTTTTTTTTTTAAATATTTATTAATAGTACAATATTTGTAATTAGTTTTATTAAGTTTCAAACATTAATTTATGTACTGGATACAGAAGTTAATGTTTGTCATACATGTCATAAGTCTAGCGTATATTCACTATTTTGCCTGATATTTGCTAAATAATATCTCATAAAGTTTTAGTTGTATGTGGAAGGAAAATTAAAGACTCATGGTTGAGTTCATTTTTGTTATCAAAGTTTAAAATGACCCTATGCAGAAGTACTGGATACATGAAACATGTTTTTCAAATTTCCAATGGAAACTTTGCATTTTAAAAGACTTGAAATATTTAAATTTTTGACAGTATTGAAATGTTATTTCTCACCAATCAGAGAAGTACATCATTGTTTACAAGATAATGCTCTAATCATCTGATTCTTTTGTGTGCATTCTGCAATTCAAGGATTAAAAAATGCAAAAAGTAAAGAATTATCCAGAGATATGCGAAATAAAATCACTGAATGTCAAAAAGGAGGACAATATTACTGAAAAATTAGCAAAGAAATATCATCACAAAGTATAAGTATGGTGATAGTACAGCAAGCTTTCCAAAGACATATGGAAAATTGAAGAAAATAAACCCGAGTACTTCAAAGCCAATCAAAAAAAAAAAAAAATACCTCGTTACTCATTCTGAAATTAAAACTGATTTTGAGCGTGCTGTAATTAATGTAAGCATACCATTAGAAGAGCTCTATATCGTACAGGTTTTCATTCAAGACCACAAGAAAAATGCCTTTACTGAAAACCAAACGTGTCAAAGATTGATTAAAGTTTGTCGAAACTTATGAAAAGAAAGGTATGCAGTTTGGGAAAAGGTAATTTGGTCTGATGAAACAAAAGTAGAACTATTTAAAAGAAACACAGAAACAAATGTTGGGCAAAAAATGGTACAATAACGTCCCCACAGTTAAGTTTGTGGGTGGTCCCATTATGATATGGGGATGCCTTTCATCCAATGGCACTCGTGAGTTACAAGTTATCAATGGTAATATGAATGGTAGCATGTACAGGGAGATTCTAGAAAAGAACCTTTAGAAATCTGCAACTTTTTTAGGACATGGTAAGAATTTCATGCTTCAACATGACAATGATCTCAAACATATTGTAAAACTTACTAAGGAATAGAAAAATTTAAAAAAAAAAATGGATTCAGCTGAGATTTTAATTTTCCTTCCACATACAGCTTAAACAGCTTTTCAAAATATTCCTTACCAAATATCAAACAACTAGAATTATAAAAGAAAATAACATGTACCCAATACCTATGCATGTCACTATATATATGTTAAGTTTTAAGGTTAAACTTTTGAACTAATTAGATTGTCATCATCTTTATTAATCATCAGTGTTGTCTCGCCTTTCACCTGACACTCATTCAACCCTTATCCTCGAGTGACTTTTGGTCTTGATAAGTGATGACTCCTTAAGAAAAATATGAAGGGGGAGCAAGTAAATGAGAACAAATAATTTATATGTCACATAGAAATGAGTAATCTTAAACGTTGAGGGATGACATCAGAATTGCCTCAGTTGATAGCTATGGAGATGTGATTTTCTTATTTCTTAAGTAAATATGAATGTGTAATCCTCATGCATGTCTGATTTTGACTATCCTTAACACAATCCCTTGTTTCTTAGTAAGTTCTGTACATTTCAAGTCTATCGGTTAATTTTTAGAAAGTTTTTTTTTTGGGGGGGGGGTATCATATTGTTGCCATTTTCTTTTAATGCATTGGAAATCTTATTTTTGAAGTCTATGTAATAGAGAAATTTAATGTATATTACTAATATTATTATTTGGCTTGCCTATTTTACTGGGGCATTGACCATTTGATTTCCCTTAATACCTACATGACTAGAAAGCTAAGCTGCCAGGATTATTGTTTTGCGATTGTTTATCAAATAATGGCATGTTTCTAGTTTTTTTTATGTATATAAGAGCGTTCTTTTTTTCTCTCCTTTTTCTGAATATATGTGAGACAAAGGAAAGCAAAGAAAATTATGAATTTTCCGTCTTCTGAGTTCTTGATAATTTCCAGTGCCATTTTTATGGCTTGTAACTTGCCTGTGTAAATAAGGTCTAATTTGTTTATGGACTTGTTTATTTGCTGGCTGCTGCATAGGTTCAGTTTACAACTTTTTATCTGTAGAAAGGGTTTATAGTTGTGGTATTTATCTTTTACTAGTTCTCCAAACTCGTTTTGGCTTATAAGATCATTGGTTCCATTTTTATTTTTGTTCTCTTGTTGTTGTATCAATGTGAGTTTCAGAGATTGTCCATCGAAGTGCTCTAACTATTGTAAAAGCTGTTATACTATCAAAGTTTTGGAGTTAGTACTTCTTTAGCATAGATACCACCCTAAGAAATAGCTGTTGGTTTACTGTTGTGTGATTGGGTATATTGAGAGTTATATGCTTTTTGATAGATTGTTTAAATTAGTTTGAAGTTTTAGCATATATTGGAAGCATTTTTTTCTCATCTTAGGAACATTCTTCTATATATAAACCTTGCCTGATTGAACGCAGTAAACTCTACACTTAATCCCAGGCTCTTGTTACACATGTGGTAGCGGTGTAGAAAGACAGAGAAATAAGTAGCAACAGTTTGCATGTGCCTGCAATAGGGAACCAGTAACACACGAACCTTAAAACGATTTGAAAATGAAACAAGGGCAATGATACAAATTTGGATGCTGTTGGGGGTCTGAAATGACAGAATAAAATGACAACTTTTTTTTTTTTTTTTGCTTTTTTTTTGTTTTGAATATCATGTCGTTTGCATGTGTTTTGTTGTTGGTGTGGAAAGGAATGCTTCTGTTTATGTAAAGGATGAATGTCTTTGTCATTAGTGAAGAGAAAAAATAATCCTGTTCAAGTGTTTTTCAATTTACGTGACTGAAATAGGAATTCATTACCTAAATCAATCTTTCAGTCACTAAATTAGAAATATATCTTTCAATATTATGTCTTTTTTTAAAAAAAAAAGAAGATTAGCTTGTGCTACTATAAATAGTACATCCATAGTAAAATTGTAATCTGATGTACGGCCTGTCTGCATCGCAACACACTATTTTCTATATTACTCTTAAAAGTGTTATAGATATTTGGAATTTTTGCTTCAAATAGTTGATGCAAGCTTTGAATTTTAATTGGAACATCACGTATATACAAAGATGTTTTCATTTCTATGTTAAGGGTTTCTCTAAGATGCTGTTAGATTTGAGCATAAGTAAATCTGTAACATCTAAAATAATTATTAATGTATTACTCCACATGTATTTGCTGCACTAATTTGACCTTTTTTAGGATCATAAGAGTAGCAAACGTTATAATGCAGGTGCTTCTTTTTATATAATCTAGATTGCTTTCTTATTATCTGTTCACCCTATTTTACACCGTGTAAGTTCTTGCTTTTTCAGTTCTTGCTTGATTTCTTCAGGACCGGGGTGGGAGGTGGGGGTAGTTATCTAGTCCTTATTACTCTCTAACCCAGTGGTTCTCAAATTTTATACAGTCTGAGCGCATTTAGAGAACTCTAGAGAATTACAGTTTATACTAAATAAGGCTAATATATTAAGTTAATTATATAAAAATATAACGTTTAATAGAAGCAAGATTAACATACATTTACAGCCAGTAGTTCACAAACTTTATAAGTTTATTCATGTGCGTGTTATAAGAAATATGAGCTTGATGAGTACTTGCAATTTCTTCAATGTTTGGTCATATGTTTGAGAGATAAACTCATTTCCTCATCAATGCATTTAAGATCTCCTCTCTTTTTACACTTAATTGTGGCGAGGGTTGAAAATATGAAGTGGAAATTTGCAATAAAATGATCAAGACTTCTTTTAGTTATGTTACATGTTCTTTGATGAAAATCACAAAAGCCTCAAGTGATATTTGTATTCAATCATCAAGCAACAATCGGTGGACTCAGCTGCCAGTTCCTCTTTTTCTGTTCACGTTAAATTAGAATCTATTTCATTTTCTACAAAAGCGTTTCTAATCCAGTCATATTGCACAATGTTTATCGATTGAAAATAATAACACAATTTTTCCTCCCTTGTTGATAAACGTTCACCTATCAATGGCACAATTTCTGTTTTGCAATTATTTACCAGGAAATATTTTGAGACTAAATTCCATTGCTGTTCTTTTCCAAATCTGTAATTTTCTATGAAATGCTTTTATTTTATCAGTTGAGGTAAGGATATTTTCCTCTTTCCCTTGCATGCCAGAGTTTAAAAAAAAATTGAAATGTTTAAAAATGAATGCCAAATATTGTAATTTAACAGTTCAAAATTCACATTGGAGGAGACTACAAAATTATGATTGCTTCATTGCATCAAAATATGACAAGTTCTTGTCATAACTCTTGCATGCAGTTAAAAACCTTATGTCTTGACTGCCACCTTACCTTGGTGTGTAAAAGTAGTTGCCTATGTTGCAACTCTATATTGGTGCTAATCGCTTCAAATAAGCGTAATTTAACAAGTCGTTTTAATAAAGCTAACAATTTGTACAACTTGTTATAAGACTCCTCTTAAATCCTTTCCTAATGTTTTTGACATGAAGACTTGTCTATGAAGAGAGCAACGAGTTACAATAACATCCTTATTTTATTCTTTTATAAAAGACCCTTACTGCAGCCAATTATTAACAGAGTTGCATCTGTGCAAATACCTACACATGATTCCACAATAACTTCTATTCATGAAGGTAGTTATTCAGGATGCTAAAAATGCTTTCACCTTTTGTAGTTAGACTTAATTCTTTATAAAAATAAAAAAAAAAATTGTTATTCACTCTTTATTGATGAAACAAATGAATGTTGTAAGTTGTGCCTTGCAGGTAATTTATGTTGATTCGTCAACTTGTCATGCAACATCAGAGTATTTCCACATACATTTTTCTCAATATTTCTAAAACACGCCTGTGAACAGTATCATCATATAGAGGAATGTTGCTTATTTTCAAGTCCTAACATCGTAGTGACAATATTTTGGCAAACAGGCAGAATACGTGACTCACCCAAAGTATAAGCTTTCATATTTTGTGCAATCAGTTCCGAGACTTAGTACGAAGCAATTTAAGCTTATCAGAAAGGCATTAAATTTTTAAAGAATTGACTGTTTTTGCTTGCTTTAGGCACATTCTCTTGAAATAACTGAGGGGTTTGTCTTGTAAGTTAGAGTGTTTAATTTTAAATTGTTTACCTAGTTTACTAGGAAGCATGGATTCATTTGACATTTTTATTCTACAAATTAACCATATTGGTAGTAGGTTGTCAACATTCACAGTCCAGGACAAGCCAAAACTTTCATTGTACTTACGAGTCTGTCTTGATTTTGCTTTCGAGAATATCTTCCAAAACTTGAGTTTTGCTCACTTTCCAGATAACATTTATTAATGTCATGCTTTGATTTAAGAAAGTTATCAATTTTTATGGATAAACAGCTTTTAGTACAGAAAATTACATCAATGGTTATCATTCTAAAACTTACAAAAATACAACAAATTTACTCTTCACAAGACACGATACACATACAATTACAAAACCTGTTATGCTGATGCAAAACTGCCAGTTGTCACATTATGACAGCTAGTGCCCGGCCACTACCAGTGTTTGATAAATGTTTTGAACATGTGCAATACTTGCAAAACAATAGCCAGTTGTACAAAAAGTAGTTTATAACAATCAAAATATTGGTGCAACGAAACGACAAATCTAAAAATTAGTATAGCAGTTATGTTTGTGTACATTTGCATCTCATATCTGGACAGATGTTTCAGGAATTCTATGAAGTGAATTTGCAAAACCTCTGGGTGCAGCAGTGTGTCCAAGTACACAGTTTGAGAACCACTGTTCTAACCTGTATTTAAAGTTTGATGGGAAGTATGCCTTTGTGAGATTTCTTTTTTTGTAAACGTTCACTTTTCAACTGCTATCGATTTCATTATATTTTTCATTTTCGGTATAATTTCTAATGATATAATTTTTTTGCGTTGGAAAAGGTGATAGTTTCTTAAGAGTATTCCTCACTGAATTTTCAAAATTATAAATCATGAAAGGTCCAACTTATTTCTTCTCTTTCATTTTCAGAACATAATTCTGCATTGTCTCTTGGATGACAAATGTCCAATTTTTCAATTTCATCACCCAATGCCCCTTACCTTCATTATGCGGCATAATCACATTGACACAATATTTCTCATTAGATCATTTAAGTTAAGCAATATTGAGACTGGTCAGTAGTAAATGGGTAACCACTTGAGAATACCAGGTGTTGTATGTAGGAGTATGTTTATACCTCCCTTCAAGAACTGCAAAAACCTAATGTCATCTCCCCTCATGGGGACATATAAGCAACTGTGAATGATATTTTCTAAAAATTTCCTCCTTTGGAAAAAGTTGATTCAACTCGCCTTGAGTGAATACTACTGTCACTATCCACTTTAAAACATGGTAGTGACTCATGCCAAAAGGAAAACACAATTGCCCTTAAGTGACAGGGTTACATATATGGTAGACGTGTGTTAGAAGATACTGCCAAGCATTTACAATTAGTTTCTCTATCCGAAAACATGAGAACATCTGGGATACACCAAGTAAATGCTTTTTAAGGATAACCCAATTGGTCATTTCCTATCACTTTTTAATGCATACGTTAACATGTTTTTTTTATACTCAAAAGCGATGTTTTTGATTGCTATGTATATTTGTATATGCATTAATGCTTAACATAAGCCAGTTCATCTGATCTGAATCCTCTGACCATCTGTTTACTCAACATATTATGCAGCTGCATAATGGTTTAATACTATTAGTATTAAGTACTTTTAACAAGCTGTATATGTTATTTTTAGTGGATTGTGCAATTTGTGATCTTACTATTGACAACAATAATACACATTTATGGATTAAAAACGACTAGACAATATTCTAAATTTAGCATGAATTACCCTTTATATAAAAGGTATATCATAAAAAAAAAGAGTTAAAATTCATTAATAAACATTTATTGGTTTAAAAATACTTATTGAAATTCCAAATTTGGTATGCATAATCGTTAATAGAACAGCCGTCTCATAGGGGGAATCCTTATTGTACTAATATTATTGCTAATACTGATAAAAATTATAAACACTTATAAACTCCAAGCAAGATGTTTTTTTTATGGAAATCATCTCAGAAAAGGCATAAAGCCATTTGATGTAGGAAACTAAAAAATACTACTTGAAAATCAAAAACTAACCAATGATAAGTATTAGATTGATACCTTTCAACTTAGAAAACAATTCTTCCTCCTTTGTCAGAAACATTGCTCATAGAATGTGAGGACTAAAGGACAAAATAAGGGAAGCAAGAGTTACAATGATGTCGAAAGAAAACTCAAAGTCCATTATAAGGCATTTGTTATTAGTTTGGAGAAGACACATGGAGAAATTAGACATTACAGAAATGAATATTTCAAGTTTAAAATTCAATCATGCAAGTTTATTTCAATTAAAAATAATATTTGACAAATATTACATTATTTTAAAATAATATGATGCGTGCTAGGACGATAAAATACAACACTTTTCATATTGGTAATTTAACAATATTCAAAATGGCATTTATCGCATTTTGCATTCAAACTCTTCATTTGTAAACATTTTTATAATGATGCAAACAGATATCTTTAGTAAAAATAATAAAAGTGGTTCACATCAAAAACTGCTTAATTTGTAGATAACACATAGATTGTGACTGCTAATTTCAAATAAGAATAATATGAAACTAAATAAATACTAATTGATAGAATAGAAAAGATTACATAAATGAAGAATGCAAGAAATATCATAAAAAGTTAATAGGACAAAAACTGCCGATTTCACAATTTTACATTCCATTTTAAAATTAAACATGACAATTTGTATGGTAACTTAGAGTAAAGCTGTTGAAGACAAGTTAATAGTATGCAAAGTTTTCATACTTATACAGACTAGGGATCATGTTATCGCCAGCATATTCCGGGCAAGTTATGTGAACCACCAGAATATGCCGAAATGTTTAGCCAAAGAAATTCCAACAGCCAACAATTCGCAAATGGTATCTTCTTTTTATTAAATTGTTAGGTGAAAGTAGAGAACTATTAAAAAGCCTTTTTCAAGTAAATAGTAGTTTTCTGAATAATAATGTTATTATTTCAGCATGGTTTGTAAACATTAGCCATTGTTTTCGGTAAAAAAAAAAAAAAAAAAAAATTTGTTTGGCACATTTTTAAACATTACCAACGTTTTCGTTAAAACAAAAAGTTTCTGTTTGACATATTTACAACAGGTTTTGTAAACTGCTGGAAGATGCTGAACAGAAACTTACGTAACCTGCCTGGAATATGCCGACTTTAATATAAACCCCATTCTTCATAAATATTAAAGTTTTGGAAAAATTTGAAAAATATTTAGAAGAAATCACATTTCTCAGTTTCTTAAATATCTGCAGCATAAGCATACAGATAATAGCATAATTAAAAAATATTTTAAACATATGGAAAATTCTGAAACAAAACTTTAAAATAAAATCAACACTTAAATTTTCAAACATAGTATAAAAACGTATAAAGTTTGGAAATTGGTTTTGTATTAAAGACAACATTTATTTAAACAATTTATGAGACTATTTATAATAGACAGAATGAAAATTGTTCTGATTCCTCTCTAATACAAAACTGTCGTCCATTGATTTCCCAATCAAGCTTGTTAGTTCAGCCACAAGAGATATGAGGATTAGTGAGTTCTGTAACATTTTTGTATTTCTATTCTAAAGTCGTCTATTTTAATCAACTCTCCTTTTGTCTGGTATTTTCTGTCTGAAAGAATGGTTTCAAAGTCTGCAAGACATTCACCTTCCTTTGATCAACAGGAAACACAGCTATATTGGTTCTAATAGTATCCCAGGCATGCAGAATTGTAACACAAAAACATTTTTCTTTTGTTCTGGCTTGAACAAAGCTTCATAATAAATATGCTATTATGAAGATTTTTCTATTAACAATTTTTATTTCATTGAAAGAATAATTTAGAAATTATAAATCTGAAATCTAAACTTAATAAAATATTACACAATTGCTAGTGCTTTTTCTTCATAAATAATATCACATTTTGCCGTTTGTGAATTTTTGTATTATTCATTGGACTACTGTTCTCATCTTGAGTGTGATTTTCACAACGTTTCAGTCGATATAACCTCCAACTTTCTTCAGGTGTATCTTGTCGAATTCAGAAATGTTTCTGTCGAACTCAGAAATTTGGATGGAATCTCTAGCGGAACCCTTTATTTACTTCACGAGGGTAGCGTGCTCTTGTTCCGTCAGCCATGACTGGATAGAGGTCCTAAGTAATTCGCAAATGTATATTCCGGTTGCCCACACTGAGGATCGAACCTTCAACCTTCAGGAGAAGGTTACTTTTACAATTGATTTTTCCCAGTACTCTAACCACTGCACCAAGGGTCCTTGATAGAAACATTCCCGAGTTCAACAAGATGCACCTGAAGAAGATCAGAGGTTATATCGACCGAAACGTTGTGAAGATGACACTCAAGATGAGAACAGTAGTTCGATTAATAATACAAAAATCACACTTTGTTTTCCTATTTTTTTTTTTTTTTTTTTTTACAATATTAATCTGTGTATTAGTAAAACTATCAAACAAAATCTTAGAAAGATTGTGACAGTAATAATAATTGGGCTTTACAGTCACCAACAGAGTCACAGAATCAATTAAAAAAATTAAAATTAAAAAAATAAATAAAAATGAAGACGGCATCATCCACATGGATAGACTACCATAAACTAACTAACTACCTACTAATTATTATCCACGGCATCATCCACATGGATAAACTAACTACCTACTAATTATTATCCACGGCATCATCCACATGGATAAACTAACTAACTACCTACTAATTATTATTAGGGCTATGACAACATATTGTTTTCATTGTTTTGACTCTTGAGTGCATATCCGTTGATATCTTATGCTTTTTATATAGAGTGATGCGGTTCTCGGTTGATTAACTGTGTCGGATATATACGAAAGAGTCAAAACAATGATGAGAGTATTCTGTTATAATAGCCCTAGTTATTATACAAGTAATGTTTTTATTAAACCAAGATAAATAAATAAATAAAAATAAAACTTGAATTTAGCCATAATTCATTTAACACTAATAAAGGAATAATGATGATCCTCTCCTCCTCAAAAGGAGGAAGAATCTAATAAACATTAAAGTACAGATGATAGGTAATATGAACATTCAAAATTCTCAAGTCATTCTATGCAATAATGCTGAATGAAATGTACGCATGTATAACAACAATATTTTTTTAATCTGTGGATGCGTTTAATGTTTATAAATTTAATGTAAACATAAATATTAATAAATATTAACTGTTTGCTTTAAGTTAAATAATCATTTGTAACTCAGCTTGTTAATGTTCGAAAACGTGAAAAATTATTTCTGTAATGTGCACCCAAAGCGTTTGCAACTGGTGAACTGAAAATTATGTATCTTTCTAAATAATTTATAATGGTGTAATGGGTGGTAATCATAGTACATATCAATCAGAGGGTAAAACTCTCACCTTTCTCTTACTGTGATGAAAAAGCAAACAAACTCAAATATTAAACCAGAATAAAGGGTAAAAATGATGAATGCAATTGAAACAGAAATGTATTTTTCAATGTATGGTGAAGTTAAACAATATATATATATATATATATATATATATATATATATATATATATTTATTTATTCATTAAATTGTTGATAAGAAAGCTATATCAGTCAAAATTACAGGGAAAGTTTTTAAACACAAGATATATTTTAGAAAATTTAACCGTAATTACAAATCATGGCAATAGGTTTTAAACAATTACAAGAAACCTTTCCAACCACTGATATCCATGACAAATGACACTCTTCCTGAAAATTCTTCCTTCAGTTTGGCTTAACATTCATGGGCAATATGAACTGGAGATAACACATTGAGGACATTGCGATGGCTGTTGCAAAGCAGGTGGGTTCCCTCTATCGTGCTAGAAGACTACTGACACCTGAAAGTATCCTGTACCTCTACAAGGCCACCATTCGTCCATGTATGGAGTATTGTTGCCACATCTGGGCTGTTGCATCTACCGCTATTCTCTCCCTCTAAGATAGGATCCAAAATTTCTTCAATCTAATAGGTCTCACTTTGTCAACCATGTTCCAACCTCTGTCCCATCGCAGAAATATTGCATCTCTGTACCTATTTTACAAGTATTTTAATGGAATGTGTTCTGATGAAATTGTTGCACTTGTGCCCCTTCAACATACATATCCCCAACAAACCTGCTGAGCAACAAAGTTACTCCTTCACTATTGAGGTCCGTAAATGCCAGAAAGCTTTCTACACTAATAGTTTTTTCCCTCAAACAGCTAGACTTTGGAATTCCTTTTCTGCTACCTGTTTCCCTGATTGTACTTATATGCAAAAGTTTAAATCTAACATAAACCAACATCTTGTTAATCTTTTTTAGGTATGGTCCCAAATAGTAGCCCCTTATGTGCACAATTGGTATAAAAAATTTATCAGAAAAAGTTCAAATTTGAGAAGATAAACATATTATATTCACTCTAGAAAGCTTAAAAAGTTAGAAATAAACCTTTTCAATAACTAAAGATTTACTACTAAGTGGTGAGAAAATGTTGTTTTTTTTCTAACTTTAAATGCTTATAAATCAGATAAAACTTTATTAATCAAAATAAAAGCCATTAACACATTTTTGCGACACAGAAACAAATTTATATACTGCAGTTGCAGCAGATATTAATGGCCCAAACTTGACAAACTTTTTTGGCCGTATATTTGTAAAGATTTTCTTTTACACTATTCAAAATACTTAAAGTGGCAGTCAGTAAATGAATAGTCTGGCAAATATGGTGGCCAAGATAGGAGGTCATAGTCTAATTTGTTTGAATTCTGTAAAGTGACATCTGAACCATGTGATCGAGAACTGTCACACAAGATTGGACATTTTCTTTTGACCAATACTATACTTTCTAGGACATCTCATGGATTTAATTTCACCGGCACTCAATCCCCTTAATTAATCCCCTTGTACAGCACCAATCACCATCTTTTGGTGTTCAGAGAAATATTTTGATCCTCCAATTTCTTACAAATCCCCAGAGTATCATTACTGATTATTATTTTTTTAATTTAATTTTCTTATTTTGTTAAAGCTGATGGGGCATTCTACCAGATGCCAGACATTCACCCACTATCATATATACTAACCGAGAGATCTTTACAGTGAAATAAAAAATACACAGAATAATTTTATCTCAAATCTGAAAATGTACAAAGATCGTGTTTACATTTTTGTGGCAAGAGAAATATAAGCTTTCTGGAATTATTTCCAAGTGAAGTATTAAGTTAAAGTTTTAAAATAATAGATTAATACAATAAATGTATATGACCTTTTGCTAAAAAAAGTAATAATTATTAAAAAATGTGGCTATGGTAGCAACAAGATCAGTTTATCATGTCAAAAAAAAAAAAAAAACAAAAAAAAACATACCTGCGAAATTCAAAGAAGTACAAAAGCACATTAATTTCATCATTATTTAACAATGTTCCGACTTATTGAGCATCATTTTTTTTTTTTTTTTTTTTGCAGTCGCAGACTCCTCCTTTCATTTTAAAATTCATAAAATTCAGGAATTCCACCAATTTTTATGAAAATTTCAGTATTTATTAATGATTAAAGAATACAATGAACCCATTATGTTATATTACACACTTAAAAAAATACGAACTGACGTTTTAATAAATCGGAATGTTTACATGAAATTTAAAGTTGACTAACACAAACAGGCATATCTGAAAATGACATCGAGTAGTTGGAGGGAAAAGGTGAGGGAAGAGGTGGAGGGGGCAAACCCGACGGGTTTCCTTTTCAAGACTGTGCATCCATACTTACCGACATGGAACGTTTGTATAATTCTTTCCATTTTTTAATTTAATTATTTTTGTATGTTTCTGTTTTTCAATTAAATTTTTTTTTACTTTATTTTCCGAGATTATACGAAAATTATCTTAAATTGATGATTATACATTCATGCGTGCAATGAAAATATTAGGAGCGTAAGAAATACTTTTTGCAATTAAATTTTTTTTTGTGGGAAAATATTAAATAACCGATGCTTAATTCAATGATAATATCGGTAGTTCGAGAAATTAATTTTTCTTCGAGTTATATCGATTTCGTTAATACGGACTTTAGATGCTTTTTTCCTTATGTTCCTGTAAAAATTGATTAAACAAATTTTTTAATTGTTATAATTTACGATGCTTTATTTTCATCAAAAAAGCTTAAATAAATTATTTCATTTTTTTTTCTACTGAAAACCATAACTTTAGTAAAGGTGTTTTTTGTTTAAAAAATACATTTTCATTCTGATTTAAATAAAACTAATTGGTTCATTATATTCCGTGATTATTATTTGATAAATACTGAAAATTTCATTAAAATTGGTTAATTTCCTGATTTTTGGTGGCTTTTTAAGTAAAGGAAGGGGTCAAAAATGTTTATACATTTTGAGCGTCGGCATTCATTTTGCCCGTACCTATCTTCAAATATGTATTCATCATGTTTGGTTTGTTTTTGGAGAGGAAAATTGTTGTAAGTTTTGCAAAAACAAAAACAATAGGAAACGAAAAACAAAATAATAACGCCGATGTTTGATGCATTTTAGTTCAGGAAGTCGATATCTTCAAAGAGCCTGATTTGGTAGCACTAATTCATCTTGAAGATAGTTTTTAAAATGAAGCTTGCTATGCATGATTGTCCTCTAGTCAAATATTTTGTTCATATTAAGGGTTGTCTGTGTTGTTTTATAGTCAATTTTGAACTCATAGATTTTCTACTCTGATACATTCTTTCCTCAAGTTGCCTTTGGAATTGTCTTCCCGACCCCCCTTAAACTGTACCAATACGCAAAAATTTAAATATAATTAAAAAAAAATCTTGTTGCTCAACTCCCTACCAAAATTTCTTCTTATAAATCTGACTAATCAGAGTAGCCGCTTATACTTCAGTGGACATATGCCTTGTTTAGGATGAAGAAAAAAAAAAAAAAAAAAAAAAAAAAAAAAGCATTCATATCAAAATTGAGTACTACATTTGAATAATATAAAAAGTCAACATTATTTTACTACAAATCTATATTATATTTCTCTTACTCTGTCTGTCCGTTCCACTTTTTTTCAGAAACTACTGTCCAATCTGGCTGAAATTTTGTATGGATGTTATAAGATACGTATTATGGTATCCGTTTAATGCACAGTAAGGGATTGATGAGGATTAGTCACCACAATACCAAATTTACTCCAGAAGTTTACTTGGAAACTACTGGACTGATCTGGCTGACATTTTGTGTAAATCTTTTGTAAGATACAGCGAAAGTATTATGTCATCCATTTGATACACAGATTAATAGAATTAGAACTTAATGCAAAAATGAACACACATTTAACCAAATTCAACTATTAATTTGACATGAACACTCATTCTAAGTCAACAGCCCTTAACTTTTGCCTGTTTTTAAAGGGTTAGAAAAACTAGTCTAATATAAAAAAAAATATTTTCTAATGTATATGCAATGGAGATTTATTTCCTTTAACCTTCACGGATGAGGTTATATCAATCGGTTAATGTGGTTGCTATTGTCAGTTGTAGTTTAGTCATGTTTATCACATTTAAGTGAAGGTGATTGGATGTTACAGAGTTCTTTAAGATGTATTCTGGAGAGAATCCAATGAAGATTAACTGAAATGCTGCTGTCAGAAGCAATTCTTTGTATGTGGAAATAGATTACCAAGAAGATTGATTGATTTCCTCACGCTGCCTCCTGATTTCGGAAATGTATGATCTATTTAGCCTTTCCAAAACTGGTGAGTGTTTCAACAGGTATGGAAAAACCATTTCAAAAATATGACACTATACAGCAAAATTAAAAGAAATATTTCATAAAATGTTTCCAAATCTAATCACACTGGTACATTTTTATTAATACACTTTACTGAAAAAAAAAAATGTTTGCACTATCCCAGTATCATGATGGATATTTTTCATTTGTGAAAAAAATTGAAAAGCAGTTTATCATAAAAGTGAAAATTAATTAAAGATATGCATTAAAATTTTTAAAGATTTTTTCGCTGTGTGTATGTGTTGCAGTAGGAGAAATAAATTAAGACAAACTATGTAATTTAATAATTTGCAAAAAAAAAAAAAAAACAAAAAAAAAAAACTATCAGATCCATTTCTCATATACTGGGCCACAGCAAGCCCTTATGGATTTTGTAAATAAAATGTACCAGTAACTTCAAAAATATGTTACTGCAGTGTGGTTTGTAACAATAAAATGTTAAAGCAGTTTTTAAGCGTGGATTACCATGGCCATTTCTGCCTTTTTAAAGTAGAGTAACTTACTTTTGATATGTTTTTAATTTTCTGAAATTAGACTCTAAATTTAAATAAGACTTCCAAAAGACTGTATATCCATCGCGCAGGTACTTATTTAAGAAAACTAGTGGGACCTGTGGAAATTCCACTGTTGTATCCATTACTTATTGTATACTGCTGAATGAATGAAAGAATGATGAACGATTTATGTGTAAATTCGGCTGTCCGAATTTGAAAACAATTACTACACGGATTCTGTATATATTACAACTTCATTCAATGGCTACTCAAAAACGGGCAGAACTTTTTTTGGTTACCTAGTACAATGCAAGAAATGCTCCTGGAAATTTTGTCAGTATTTATTTTATCTTTTCAACAATGCTATATAAGCTGGTAAGAATTGGTTTAGGCTAAGTATATTATAAAACCATTTATTTATTTTTAAGTAATGAGACAAGTTAGAACACAAACAATAGACATCCCCTCTATAAACATTAGACAGTATGACTTTCTTGTTTCTGGGTATGTAATCTCAGAATATATCTGATTCTGGGGATCTATCTCCAAAAGCCTCAGTATATTGTGACATGTTTCCATTCTAGGGATGCCCAACACAGATTACACAATATTATTGTACCATCTATGGACAGAACAGATACTACACCTATATCTTATCCCACCGATCAAGAAAATCCAGCATTTTGAGTTTTACGTTTAACACATCAGATTTAATTTTAAAAGTGATTTTTTATCTTCAACAATCAGGTGATCGCATACAAAAAAAAAAAAAAAAAAGTAGCAGGTGATAACATATGTAGAAACATGAGCTGCCTAAGTGAATTATTATATAGATTGATATTTCTAATGCTATTACATAAAGGATGGCCCTATGGCAGATAGTATTAATCTTGTCAAGGATCGAACTAGATATAGAAATAATGCAATGCTTGGAAAATAAACCAGTTCTCACAAAAGAAACAGGAAGAGAGGTTGTGTAATGTTAGGTGATGTCAAAGTAGAGTAAAACAAAGAAAAGTCAGGACAATGTATGACGTCACGAATATCGAAATTTACAAAGAAACTAAGGTTCAGTCAGTTTGTGTATGGGATGTAAGCAAAATGCATCACTAACAATGAGGTAATAACTGAAAGGAGAACTTTGATAATCACCAAGAGTGAAATGCTCCTCCTAACATTTGTTTGTCGCATTCACCTATCTATGCTTAATAAGACATTAATTAAGAGAATACTAGACTCTCTTTCTCTTTGTTTGTTATTTCTCTTAAATAAACATAATACTAAACTTCCAACGAATGTCAGTTATCTTTTTGTACACATAAAAGTGACATTTTTTTGCTTGTTTTTTAAAGGAAAAAAAGTAAATATTTCACAATATGTACAACTTATATTTAGTTTTCAAAGTAATCTTCATTGGCATTTAGTACCTTCTCCAAATGTGTCTCCAGCTGTTCAATCTGCTTGCAGTAGAACTCAAGGGTTTTGGACACAAAAAAAGTCCATGAGAGAAGTCTGCATTATTGGTGAAGGATTTTCCACAAAATGATTATCCAGGAAGTGAAAGAGGTGGTAATCAGATGGCGCTAGGTCAGATAAATAAGGTGGATGATACAAAGTAACCCACTCAAGTTGCTGTATGGTATTCCTGACCACTTGTACGGCATCAGGCCTGATGTTGTCATGGAAGAAAAGCCCAATTTTGCAATTCACCAGTCCTGGATCCTTCTGGTATAATGCCTGTTGCACATATTTCAATTGCCGGGAGTATAGGTTTTCAATGACCATTTGGCCTGTTAGTAGCAGTTCATAATGAACAACTTGATGACTTGTCTACCAGACATAAAGCATAATCTTGTGTGGTGTGTGCATAGACAACTTTGCAGTGTGAAGGACAGTATTCCTAGCAGACAACTAATTCTAGAACATTTTAGAGTTTTGTACAGAACCCACTTTTAATCACTGGTAAGCAGCCGATTTAATATGGATGCAGTAAGGTGGCAAAAATGTAGCAATATGCAGGCTGCTACTCGTACCTTGTGGACCATCGACAGCGTCTGCAGAATCCATTCGCTTAGTTTGTATGAGTTAATTAGGTGGTGCAGATAAAGTATAAGTCTTTCATTCGAAACATTGAACTGTCTTGCAAGGTAACCACAGAGACTACTGTCTTCTACAATGACCACCTTCAGAACTCCATTATTCAAGACTTGGGGTCGTTCACTGTGAGGCTCATTACAGACTTAAAATGTTTGAAACGAATGTCTTGTAATACGTTCATCCACAGCATTATCCCTAAATGCTTGATATATGCGGCAACTTAATGCAATTGCTGATTAGCCCACTTTGAAGTCGTAAAACAAGCAGCCCCAAACAAGCTCTCTAAACACTTCCATTTATATCACAGCTGTCTAGCTTATAATTAATGGCCGGGCATAGTATGCATGTTTTTTTTTTTATAATGTCTGATGTTCCTACTTCCGATTGTCCGAATTTGAAAACAATTACTACACACATTCTGTATATATTTCAACTTCATTCAATGGCTACTCAAAAACGAACAGAGCTTTTTTGGTCACAAGAAATGGCTCCTGGAAGTTTTGTCAGCATTTATTTTATCTTTTCAACAATGCTATACAAGCTGGTAAGCATTGGTTTAGGTTAAGTATATTATAAAACAATCTATTAATTTTTAAGTAATGAGACAAGTTTAAACCTCAAACAATAGACATTCCCTCAATAAACGTTGGACAGTATAATTTTTTTTGTTTCTTAGACTGAGTTTCTGTCTCTAAAATAATAGTTTTTGATCTTTTTGCAAATTTTCTATTGGTGAAAATCCTATTTTGATACAGCACAATCGTATACTGCAAAGTGACAGCTTGGAAGAAAATTAACCATTTATTCATTGTTCCTTTCTGTCTTGGTAAATTATTTATTTTTAATACTTTATAAATGCACCTTCTCAATGAACAGATGTAAAAAAATTTTTTTTTATTTATCATTAGCGGGGGGAGGGTGGCGGCGTTCCCCGAGTGTTTGGAGGTAAATCAAAACTCCGGGGGTGGGGGTGGGGGGTTAAATTAAAAAAAAAGTTTTGGTAGGTGAGTATGAGGATCAAACCCTAACCCTTGAGGCGAAGTTGAAAATTAAAGTGCGAAAAAAAAATGTGTGACGTTAACCATTGGGCCACCACAAAATACTTAACGGAAACACGTTTGAATTTATTTAATTACTTAGATTTGGCAGGCCCACGTTTTAATGACTTAATGAGGTCAACTTTGACTGTGGGGTATTTCATTTACTGCAAGAAGGCTTTTTTCCCCCAAAAAAAAATGTGGGGGGGACCAGCTCCCCTTGTCCAAATTGAATAGCAATTGTCTGATATAAGGAAAATATTTCCATACTGATCAAAGCTGATTGCTTTCAGACATTTTCGGCAATAGCCAAAAAATATCGCCAGAATGAATGTCGCTTTTATTATACATCAAAGCCTAATCCACATGTGGCGAGCGACAAATGTTGAATATTTATCTTCCCGAAGTCAAGCAAATTAAATAGAAAGGCAAGCTCCGTTGTTAACTTGGAGATATTATGGTTTATATGTGATATAAAAAGTTTTAAGAAATTGTGAGCCGACCGAGCGCTTCTCTGAAAAAAAGCCTTTCTTTGACATACACAAAAAGCGGACATACATACACACATTTTCGCTTTTATGTATATATAGATTTTTATATGACCATTAAAAGGGTTACTATTACTTAAATCAACAATAAACCATACTTAACAATACTGTATATTAATTTATTTTTATTTCGGACTTTTATTCTCATCTTTATTAGTTGTTGTTTTTGATCTTTTATTGTTTTTTTGTTTTTTTTTCACAACGACAAAGGCCAGATGAATAGTTGGCTGAAACGCTGTGAATAAAAAAAAAACAAAACACCAATGGAAGATCAAAAACAACAACTAATAAAGATGAGAATAATAGTCCGAAATAAAAATAAATTAAAATGAATTCCAATTAAGGAATAATATATAATATTGTATATATAGTACAGATGATTCTTATCCATTATTTTGTCGACATTAAGAATATTTAAAATTGTTTATTAAAAAACGGCTGACTAAAGCACTTTCTTAAATTAAGTTAACAACGCTCACTACAAGGCATAAATGAGAAGAGGAAAGGGTGGATGTCTTGCTGTGCTATTCTCTCTCAGCCCTCTCTATCTCTTCTCCCCTTCCGTTAGCAACACCTATTTTATTTTTTTATGGTTTTTAAATTCATCCATTGTTTTGATCCTTTAGGCAAAACGTTTGACATTCATATTTAAACGTTTCTTTAAGGTCTAGTTTGATTCTCAACAAGTTGCCATGCATTATTAAATCATAAATTTTTCTTTTTTTTTTTTTTTACAAAGGAATCACCACTTATTAAGGCTCAGAGGCCACTCGAGGGTAAGGGTTAAAGAGTGTATAGTAATCAAAGGGACACTATCACAGTAATCGTTAGAAGTGTCATTTTATTTAACTAAAATCTAATTAAAAAAATTTTTTTCTATTCAAATTACAAAACGTTCATATTTATTTATATGAATAAATTTTAAAATTTCAGTTTTGTGCTTACAAGAAACTCATGAAATATTCATCACTTAAAATTTTGGTTTTCAAGTCTTTTAATTGGAAAGCTTTACACAGCAAGTCGATAAAGCCAGGTAGTCTTATATATAATAACAAAATACATATTTTGTTAGCATTTTATGAACTTTGACATAAAAAAAAAACTTGGATGAATTTATTACAGATCATTGAATTGAAAATTTGTTGTATATAGTAATTCTTCTTCATTTGTTTATTATATTCCAAATTATATGAGCTTATGTATATATATAATGGAAATCGTCCTGACAAGGTATGAAACCAACTGATGTAAGAAGCTAACAAGAACGAAAGCTAATTATTGCAATGTTAGGAGATGCCTACTAACCTTAGTTTGGAAAAGACCCAGACTATAGATTAAAGGAAACGTTAGCAAGAAGAGCATTTCATAGGCCCACATTTCTTGAAAAGAAACTACTACAAAGGAAGCTGTATTATAATAACATATCAAAACAGTGGACACTATTAGATCAACAAACTAGAACAAAAGAAGCAGGAAGTAGATCACACAATTCTGAAGAACACATGCACTAATAATATTCATAAAATACCGAAACTAGCAACATCACATCTGTGAGAGAAGGTGCAAAAAAAAAAAAAAAAAAAAAATTAAAAAAATAGTTGGAGAAGGGGGGGGATCAAATTACAGATACATTTCTCACACCTTAATAAAATGCCTCAAATGGGACAGATTCACCAGCCCAAATATGACAACAGTACTTCATACATGACCTGATAGTAGATTTGTAAAGACAGAGAACAGTCTCAGGTGTGATAGAGAGGAAAGATTTTATGGGAAGCAGAAAGAGCAACTGATCTAATGTATGAACTCCAAAAAAGATTTGATGAGAAAAAAAGACCAAGAAGTTTCAGAGTCGATTTCTCCACAAGGAATCTCAATAAGAAAAAGGACACACCCACAACTGAAAGACACTAGCTGAGTCTTAACTGAAATAAGCAAACTAGTCATTTTGTACACCAATCCACAATTGAAATCTCAAATCTCTAATACTAACGATTACTACGATACTATCCCATTGATTACTGTACATGCAATAACACTTATCCCTGAGTGGCTTCCGAGCCTTGATAAGTGGTGACTACCATGTAAAAAAAATGCACCAAAGTTAGCTTCTAGATCAGCTGCATATTTCAACTGATGGACAAATAATAATACCAAAATAGAATGTTGTTTTAATAGTATAGATGTTAATCTTCAGAATGATATTAACAGTAAACCATCTGCGCATGAAAGATTGTTAAAACGTTCAAATCTTTTTTAAAAGTGTGTATTGCTTTTGTGAAAATCCTATGTTGATACAGCACAATGATATACTATAAAGTGTTATTCATTGCCCATTTTTGTCATAGTAAATACAGCTTCAATCTCAATACTTTTGAACACACCTTTTAATATTAGCAACGGAATAGCTTTTAATATCAATAAGCTTAATACCACACATGCAGATCTATTTACCTAGTTGCATGAGGTTATTCTAGAATGCAATGTTTGTGCTGGTCATAAATAGGTACTTTGGAAACATTATGGCATCATCAGCAATAGCTTTTGTTATGGACGTGATATTTCATATTTTATTGTTATACGCAAGATACTGAGATTCTGCATATGTTGTTTATTGCAGTTCAACAAGAGGTACATTTTTATCACAACTAGATAGTTACAAGTGCCCAGTTAAGGTTTCATTAGTTATTTATCCATTCCTTTCCTGGTTTTACCAATGTTTTTTTTTTAATACTGATACTTAACCATTAATTAACAATACCACACAATGGATAAGAAGTTAACGACACAGATTGAAAACCTGGCTGTGCCAGGTTCAAATCCAGTTTGTTTCACAAAAACATTTCATCTAATCCACATCTGACTTTACGGCTAATCTTCTGATGAGGAGGTAAATAAATACTTAACTATTAATGATCATTTAAATATAACAAACAAGTCGGTTTACAGTGTGAAAATGATAAAATAATAGAACTCTCTTCAATTTCAATTTATAATTTGGGTTATTCTAATAAAATTTGGAGGTAAATAAAATTTTCTATTTTCTCTTAATAAACGTATAAAAATTATTTTCCTGCTATCATTAATGTTTTTTTTTTTTTAATGGTTACTTATTTATGTTACTGTTTTCGGTGATAAACAATTGTTTTTTTATATTGATGTTTTACAACTTAATGCACATGATAGTGTGAGGCTTCATGCATATAAAAACAGCCCTATCTTAAAAAAATACTTAATTGTCAATATGATGGACTCAATAAGGTTTTAAGTTGTCTTTCACAAAAAAAAAAAGAAAAAAAAAAAAAGAAATCCTAATTGGAAACTTTAGTGAATAAAATATTTTACCTCGTATTAAATCATGTTTCTGTCTGTTTTTATATATTTCAAACTCAAAGATTTTTTTTAATATTGATTTACTAATAAAAAGGAAATTCTAGCTCGATTCGCTACTTTGCAATGAATCATTAAGGAGATTTAAATAATTCAATTTATTAGATATTGAAATCAATCATATGTGAACAAAGTTGTGTCTTTGTATCATTTTGAATGTTTTTTTGTTTTTTGTAGAGATAATGGAATTTTACCCAAGGTCTATGTTGGCTTCATAATTATTGCTTCCATTATGATTCATTTTCATTTACCACAAAATGACATAATTGTAAGGCCTTTTCACTTGCTCAAAGTATGAAAATTGGCTTCAGGATCAAAATGGTAAATCGTGTGATTTCCAACAAACTTTGGGTGGTTATAATTCAGTTATAGTTGGACTTCATGTAAGGTTTTAAGTAGTCGTTTACAAATAAATAAATAAAATTCAAGTAAAAAATTTTAATGAATAAAATTTTTGTGAAATTGTGTTTTTGTCCGTTTTTTACATGGTTCAAATTTAAAGAATTTTTTTTATTGATTAATTATTTTAAAAAATTGTACCTTGATCGGTATTCTGCATTAAAGAGATTCAATTCAATGTGTTAATTGTTGAAATGAATGTTATTATGAACAAAGTCGTACTTTCATGTCTTTTATAATTTTTTTTTTTTTTTTCAGAGATAATGGAATTTTGCCAAAAGTTTAAGCTGGCTTGATCTAATAATTATTGCTTCCATTATTTATAATCAATTTTTATTTACCAAAATCTCCAAATGTATATACTACACACTGGATAAGGAAGAGCAGGCTAGGTCAGTAGCCCTAAACATATTTAAGGCCTTTGACAGGGTTTGGAATGATGGTCTTCTCATGAAAATGATTCATATGTTATTACTGGACGTATACCTAACAATCAAACCCTGCTTAGATAATAGAAAAATCTAGGTTGTCCTCGATTGTTGTATATCAAAACAACATGATATAAATGCAGGTGTGCCACAGGGATAAACCACCGAACCTTTATCATTTCTGATAAACAACCACCCTGATAAAATTGTCTCAGAGATGGATATATTTGTTGATGACACTTTGTTCTATAACAAACTCAAAGGTAAAACAAATGAACACATATCTAAGGAAATGGCTAAAATTCTAGAGGAACACCTCCTGTCTGTAGTGGAATGGGACTGGAACTGGATAGCAATGCTGCCAAGACTAAACTTCTTTACTTTAATAAGTAGAAGAAACCTTCTCAACCAATGATTGTCATGGCTAATGATACACTACTTGAAAGTGCTTCCCTTAAACTTCTATGCTTAACATTCATAAACATGAATGGAAACAAATACATTGAGGTAATTGCCAACGCTGCTGAAAGGAAAGTGGGCTCTCTCTACTGTGCTAGAAGGTTACTCAGACCTGAGAGTATCCTGTATCTCTAGAAGCCACTGTTCGCTCATGTATGGAATATTGTTGTCACATCTGGGCTGGTGCATCTGCCACTAGTCTCTTGCTTCTATATAGGGTTAAAAAAAGAGCCCCCAACCCAATAGGTTCCGCACTGTCGGTCAAACTCCAGTCTCTATCCCATCGGCAAAATGTGGCATCTCTGTGCCTGTTTTACAAGTATTTTTATGGAAAGTGTTTAAATGAATTTAAGCACAAGTACTCCCTTGACATAAATAACTCCGATAAATCCGACAAGCAGCAAAATCTCACTACTACACTGTAAAAATCCTTAGATGCCATAAAGCCTTCTATTCAAATAAATTCTTCCCTTGAATTGCTAGACTTTGGAATTCCTTTCCAGACTCTTGTTTCCCCGACTGTAGTGACATACAGAAGTTCAAGTGTAATGTGAACAGGCATCTCACTGCTCAATTCCCTGCAAAATATCACATCTGGTCCTAAATAGTAACCTCTTATGACTTAGTGGCAGTGTGCTTTGTTTGGAAAGAAGAAACAGTAAAAAAAAAAATAAATAAAGAAATAAAATTGAAATTTTATTGACTTCTGGATCAATACTACACAAGATGACAAATAATTTAGTGGTTAATTGCGTTACCAAAATAAATTTGGTACCAATGTTTATGTGTTGCAAAGATTTGTGAGTACAAATTAAAAGTTTTTAGATACGAGAATTAAATTTTGGTTTGGAATATCTATTTTTAGACAATATACTAAACAAATGGATAAAACTCACTACCCTCGACAGATTTTCAATTCAATTATTTGTAATAAATTCATCCATATCTTTCTAAATAAATGTCCATAGAATGCCTAATCTTTTCAAACTTGTCTCTTCACCTTAAGGACAACAATGGATATTGATTTAGCAAAAAGTACTTTCCAAAGTTATAAGAATAATAATTTTCATTTCTACGCTGGATGATAAAATCTATATCTTTATTCAGTAGGTAAAGACCATTTTTTTTTCTTCCATTCGTTTCCTGTGATACAAAATGACTGATACAATCAGCTGGTTGGTTCTCTGGAGATATCTTCTGAAATTGCATGCAAATAGACGAATCAACTGAATTGATGTAGTTTTAAATGGAATTCACATTCAGATTGGAAATAAGATACTTAGAATATTAAGATATTTTTCCATTTACTCTGATAATAAAATAATTTAAGCCACAAATACCATATATATTGTTAACTAAAACATTCCAACTTCACACATACACACACACACACACACATTATACAACACATTTATATACATCTGTCATGAATAACAATATATTATGTAAATAAGATATTTACTTTAAATGCCTTTGATAAAAAGTGGTGATTCAGAATAAATATTTTATTACAGTAGCTTTTTAACCTCCTCCCCCATTCTATAGCAAAAAACGTGTGTTTATTTGTGTGCCTATATAAATAAAATCTTTGTTGACCAACACTTGCGTTCACCCTCTCCTTTAATAAAACTTTCCTTACTCCTAAAGTGTCTACTATCAATTGACACATTAACAATTGACGTTCAGCTTAATATGGGGTGGACTTTCTAATATTTTGTTTACATCCATCCTCATAGCTACATTCATTTACTAAGATCAAAGTGTAGTATCTGTTCTTCAGATGCGGCACTTCCATTTCTCGTTCTCTTTCAGTGGAGGAGAAATCCTTCACGACTGAGACAATTTTTATTTTTGTATCTTTTCTCCACGTTAAAAAACGACCCTGGTATCTAACTCTGTCCTGTGGGGAGGCATTGTAAATAGGTACATTCATTTACTAACAACCTTCTTTCATTCTCTTTTTATTTACACGTGAAGATGACTAAAAAAAAATATTTTAAATGTTAGAATGAAACTTGATCCACTTCGTATTTCAATTTTACACTTGCTAACATATGATATACACATTAAACTGAATGTGATAATTAGTGTTGGGACGATTCCTTAATTTTTTCCGATTCCAGGAAAATGTTGATTAACGATTCTGATACCAAGTACGATTCTGATTCCCATGGAATTGTTTTGAAATATAATTTTATATAATCGAAAGGTTTTGTGTAGCGAAAAAATTTGATACAGCGAAAAAGTAGAAACACAAGGGAATTTTGAAAACGATTTGATTTTTTTTCGTAAAATTTCTTTCATTGAAGATAAAAGTCAAATCAAATATTTTAATCATGAATTAAATATGCACCAGGAAGTTAATAACAATCAATTTCAGGAGCTATTTTATATATTAAAAAATAAAAAGAAAAAATCAGTCATGATTCATTCAACAAAAATACAATAACATCAAATTTTAAGAGGAATAACATGTTTTGTTTATCTTTTGATATTTATTTTTTTGTTTTATTTTCTCTTTATCTCAATAACTCTTTAAGATTTAACATTTTTTTTTTCAGCTTCAATCGCTAACTGATTTTTATTCCGCTTTCTAGAATATTCTTATTTCTAAATAAAATTTAAAAATAACTAAACATTTAATTAATTTTTTAGCCTCTTACATATTCATTTGTCTCAAATTATTCCTATTTATTTAAAAATATTTTTAACAATAAAGTTATTTTTAAAATCTAAATAAATTGGTTTATTTCTATATTTATTTTTTATTATATAATTATATACTTATCGTCCTTTAATGTTTATTTTATTTAATGTCTTAATTTATCTTTTTATTTTTATATAAAAAAGTAAATTTTTGGTAATTGTTTATTTCTATTGTTAAATAAAAGTCATTTATCGAACTTTCGAAATCGCCTCTGCCTTAATGCTGTTTCTGACAATCTTTTTATTTTTATTATTTTTGTTAGGGGTTGGGAAACATTTACCTATGCTTACATCACGACTGTGATACCAGGCATCAGTGAATGTGAACCAAGCCCCTACAGTCCTTTAGTTGAACAGCTCTGAGTGACTAGTTAGTTTGCAAAGTTAGGGTTCAAAGGATTTCTTTTTTTTAAAGTTAAACTTTTTTCCTTTTGCAATAAGTTTTTCACATTGTTTTTGTTTTTGTTGTGCAAAGAAGTTCCAAAAGAAATATTTAATTGCTTCATTCGCAGAATATTTTAATGAAATGTAAATTTCTAAAAGAAAAAAAATTAAATTCACTTACCGCATTTATTTATGATTGTTTTCTTTTGTATTTTTCAAAAGACCTTAAGAGGAACCGTTAGTCAGCATAATATGTAGTTCTAACATTTTTGTTTATGGATACTTCAAAAAAGCCGACCGACTGTCAAAGTTTTGCGAACTCATACCACGTGATCAGTTTCACTTTAGTTTTAGAAATATTTCCTGAAACAGTCTTTGTTCAGAAAATAGAAAATACAAATATTGTTCTATTAAACCTTTTATTGTTTAAATAATTGACTTTGCTTGTTTTATTTTAAAAAAATATAAAGGTTGACAAGACATTTTTCATTCATTTACTATTCATGAAGAGTGTCAGTAAAAAAACAAACAAAAAAAAAAAAACTTGCCGAAAGATAAGCCCCCCCCCCTTTTTTTAGTCACCAGTTGGAAAAACCACCGAGTTTTTAACATGATTTACTCGTAATGAGAGCACTATCAAATATTTTTTCTCTAAGGATTAAGCATTAATCAACTTTTTCATGGACATAGGCTGTTTTATACATAAATAAACTTCGCTCACAAATGAAAACAATGTTACCTCATGGCCCCTAAAGTTTCGTAACAGTGCAAACAGATAACTAACCATGGGCCTCGAAGTTTCGAAACAGATAGACAGCGCCTACATATTTGACGGAATAAGGAAACTCATTAAGATAAATAAAGATTACCTTTAAAGTAGTTAATAAAATTCTTGTATATCACATTAAATATGTTATGAAAAGTTCTATGACGTTTTTATCATAAATTTTTCACAGCATTAATCTCACTTCAAACAAACAATTCAACTTAAAAATATAAGAGAATCGTAATGAAAAAATCGTAAATCTAAAGTATTTTTTAACGATACGATTCTGACCCCCCCCCCCATACATGATTCTTACGATTAACGATTCCAATTAATCGTTCCACCACTAGTAATAATATTATAATGCTGCCAATTTGAAATAAATTCAGTCTTATTACTTCTTAGACTTTGTATTTAGTTAGACTCCCACTGCTAAAAAACAACTTTTATGTAGCATTATAGGTATTAGTTTACAAATTGTCATTTGAAAATGTTATAATTAAGAAAACATGATAAAATAACTGGAAATAATATTTGAAACTTGTATAATTACTGATATCCTTCTTCCATTTATTTGTGCACTATCTTATGCAAATCAACATACCTTAAAAGTGGATGTTCGCATAAACAGGTAGCCAACTGTTATCTAAACAGCAGGATATGCACATCATTGGATGATAATTTTTCACAATTTTTGAGATGTCGGCTGATAATTTAGAATATTTGGATTACTGTTCTCATCTTGAATGTTATTCTCACAACGTTTCAGATGATGTACCCTTTGACTTTCTTCAGGTGCATCTTGTTGACTTAAGAATTTAAAATTAGAACTTTATTTAATTCATGGTAGTAGATTACTCTTATTCCATCAGCCAAAACTGGGTCTTAGACTGAAGTAATTTTTAATTATATTCTTAGTATCGCATATACTGAGGAGTGAATCTTCAACCTCCAGAAGACTATTACTCAGGACTTTATTTGTTATGCTATGAATCCAGATTCTATGAACACTGTTTCTAACAAAGGAGGAAAGATTACTGTTTTCTGGGTCAGAATCTATCTATATAACACTTATCGTTGGTTAGTTTTTGACCTTGAAGTAATATTTTTTGAAGTTTTTGACATCAAGTGGCTTCATGACTTGTCTGGAGTGATTTCCATGAACAAAAATGTATCTTTTTTTTTTCAAAAGATATTAAATAATAATCTTAACAGGATATAAGGAAAAATAAATCAACTTAGTACTTCTGCAGTTTATGAACTGCACTATTTTTAGATAGGATTTTCGAGTTAAATTAATCTGTAACTCATTCTACTGTTTACAGTCATCCGAAAATCTAATTGTATTGTATTGATCATTGGAGCACATACTGCTGAAGTATTTGTAGAAACAATATATTGTGGTGATGGTACAAGGGCTGGAACTTGATAGACATTACATGTTCTATTAGGTTAGAGATTTTTCTTTACACCCTATCTAAGAGAAAGACTAGTGGTTGGCGCACTAGACTAGATATGGGCAATGCTTCATATATGGATGAATGGTGGTTCTATAGAAATAGAAGATACTGGTTGATGTAAGAACTTTGTCCGTCCAGTAATGGAAGGCCACCTTCTTTGCAGCAGACTTGGCAATATCTTCTATGTATTTATTCCAATTTATGTTTCTTGTTAATGTTAAGTCAACGTGATTGAACGTTAGACTGTTGAATATTTATTTTATTAAAAAAAAATAACATTATATATAATGGACTCTTGTACATTAATTTATTAGAAACTTTTTATAAAATAAATATGAAAATAAAGTGTTTTGATATTTTTTGTTTATCAAATTATTAGATGAAAGTACAGAATAGTTACCAAAGCCTACTCCACTCCTCAAGAACAGGTTTCTAAATAGTAAAATTATTATTTCAGCCTGTGCTGAAATCTGAAGAAGTACCATCAATTCAATAAAAGAAGGAAAATAATTTTAAATACTTATACATGACATTTAGTTGAAATAATGTATCTATGATAATAGGTGTCTGGGCATCGTAATTACTTTTTTTTTTGGAAAGACGACGTATTTCACATTATTTTAAGATTTCTATTTACTCAAACAGGGCACATTGCACTTGAAATTTACCGTGCTACTATGATTAGAGGCCAAATTTATAGGTGGAATCCTCAGTGATAGATATGTCTTGGCCTACTGACCTAGCCTCTCCTGTCTTATCTAGTGAATGAATGGTTCAGAGATTACAGATTTGTGTTGTAGGAGAAAACTGCTGTTTTTGCCTTTTTGCCTGCATAATTGAGTTTGTAAGCGAAAATGAAAAAAGACACTATCAATATTTGATGCATTTTAGATCAGGAAGCCTGATCTGGTAGCACTAGTAATGAAAGAAAATCCAGGTTATATTGAATATTATTATTAAAATATTAAAAATAAATATGTATACTTTTGGTGTGGATAAGAAAAAGAAAAAAAAGCTTTGAAAAGAATTCTATGATTTATCAAAACCAATTTAAATAGCTCACTTTCAAGAGAAAACATAAATTGGAATTTAAAAAACTATTTTTATTTTAATGAAAAACCTGATAAAAAAGGTTAAAGCAAATGTGCATAGACTATAAAATCGAACTTTGTTATTTTACTTCCATTTTTTTTTTTAAATAGGTTAAAACATAAAAGAAGAAAATAATTTTAAAGAAATTTTATTTTCATAAATTCCAAAAACTTGAATAATGCATAAATAACAAAAAATAAAAATAAATTCCTTAATTTATTAGTTGAAAGATATATCTATAATTGATGTGACAAAAGTGTATTTAGATAATCAATTCTTATTTCAAGTTTGGAAGGACTCACACAAACCGGATTATTTTGTTTTCTTCACTTAATGACAAAGATGTTGGCTCTTCGCATAAGCAGCAACAGTCCTTTCTCCTTTTTAAATCAATAACAAAACGCATACAAAACGCCATAGCATCCAAAACAAAAGTCTCAAGTAAAATATTTGCTTCCTTTTATTCTACCATTTTAGACTCCCGACAGTGCCTAAATGTGCCTAACAGCACTTGTCTCATATCTAAAGGATTCTAGCATCACATAACTGTGGCTGATGATACTTTGTCTCTCTGCACTAATACCACAAAAGTTTATTTGTTAAATTATGCTATAAACTACGCTACTTTCAACAATACTAAAAAAAAAAAAAAAAATAGTCAATAGAAATGTGTTTTACGATTAAACAACTATAAAATTGTTTTATTTCAAAAGAAAGCGATATTTTGATAAAATACTCTATCATTATAATACCACATATAATATGACACACAAACTGAGAAAAAAAGGATAAGGTATATACATTATTAATGAAAGAAATATCTGCGACAAATATGTTCACGGCATTCATTTTCCAATGTCTCGAAAGTATAATTTCATAATTAGATTAGCAAGACATTTGAAAGCACATCTGTAAATATTGGACTTGAATTAACATACACTGTCAATAAAGTAACAATGCTATAATAATGAATTGTGTGAAAGAGTAGGTTATTCATATAATTTTACAGCAAAACTATATTTGAATTGTTTCTAATAATACAAAAAAAAAAGGAAAAATTTAGCAAAAGAAAGAATACAATGAATAAGTCATAAATTAAAAGGTTTGAATTATGTTTTCTCTTATGCTTGAGTTGAGATTTAACGATTTCACTCCCATTCAAAAATGCTATTATGGCATCAATTAGTTATATTCCTGTTGCTGTGAAACTATCTGTGTTACTTATGAATGAACTGATCCATCTATAATATAAATCTCACCTGTCTGTTTAAATGTATGTACATATGCCTAAAACTTTCGACAGGCAACGGATTTCATGAGATCGATATCATGTTGAAGCTTGACCCTTCAGACAACAAATATCGAAAAATTGGATAAAAACATTAATTCCTTCACCCTCAACTGGGCACCTTTTTGCCGATATTTTCGAAAGCCATCTCCTCTTTTCAATTGACTAGCCTTAATTTAAACATTTGTCACTTCCAGTTTGGCAATGGATGCAACAAGACGTCATGTTTTTTTGTTTTTTTTCACATTCTTTTCCTCTTTCGCGTATAGGTTCGAGCCTGCCTGCCTACTGCCACGTTTTTTCTTTGCTAAACACACACACAGGCTCGTACACAATAAATACCGGAAGACAAGGCAGTAAGAAGGGAGTCGATATTCAAGCAGGGTTCTAACAATTTCCCACAACTAATCATACACATGCATAAAAAGAATGAAATTAACCACAGTATTTCATCTTAATATTTGACCCATACAGGTAGATGTTTGGATCAGGAGTCAGATACGTTTTGGAGCAGTAGAATGATCTATTTTTCCAGTGATCTTTGTAATGGATTTGATGTGAGTCTTCCATTTCAGAGTGAATGTCAGTCCCAGAAGCTTATCAAAGCAAGGGACTATTGAAAGATATTGATCAGATTCAAAATGTTGCTGAAGGTGGTTGTGTCATCTGCAAAAATGTCAACGAATGATCTTAAAATGTGATTTGAGAGATTGATTTAGATTAGGAAGAGGATTGAACCCAGAATTGATCCTTGAGGTATGCCAACACTGATACTGGGCTTCAGACTTCTGCCAATCAACGACTACTTTTATAAATCTATGAAAAAGAAAGGTTTTGATGATTGAGAGGGCATTTCTAGACATTTCATAGTTAGCAAGGTTCTAAAACAAAAAAATCATATGAAATGTTTCAATAATATATAAAAAAAATTAGTTTAGTAGTTATAAAATTGAATGTGCATTAAAGATTTTCTTAAAAAAAAAAATGGAAATACAATGAAAAACTAAACTTATTAAGCAAAATGTACCATCTGTTAAAAACTAGGTATCATTTACTGAAATTATACATACATTTTATATATATATATATATATATATATATATATATATATATATATATATACATATACAATAAATATTTTCACAAAATCAAGACAAAAAGATCAAAATGAGAGCATGTTTTCATATTCGTCACAATTGTTTCACAACCATTCGGACAATTTCAAACATTATGCAACTCAAAAATATTCCAAAATAGCCTCTCTTCAGATGGTGAAATACACTATTTAATGTACATAAAAAAAACACATCCCTATTAAAAAAATCAAGCAGTTAGACCTACCTACACCCCTATCTTCCAAGTCTTTTTGGTTTTATTATTTTCTGTTTGCCATGGAATTTATGAATTGTCCTATTTTTATATTTCTACTTTTTAAATTATATTTTGACCAATTATCTCTTATGTTACAATAATACTTAAGTGATTATTTTTCTTCTCTAAATTATTTAATTCATTTATTTTATAAATACCGAACTACACCTCCAAAATCTAATTTAAATTTATATATATTTTATGAAAGTTTTGTATCATCTGTGTACATTTACGATTACACAACTGATTTTATTTAATTACTAGTGGGAGGGGGGTACTCGACGTTGCCCGGGTGTTTGGAGGGGTGTGTGTTAAAAAAATGTTGGCCGGGTAAAAGAAAAAAAAAAGTTTTAGTAGGAAGGTAGGATTGAACCCCGAAGCCTTGATGCGAAGATGGAAATGAAAGAGAAAAAAAGCCAGACGCCTAATCATCTCAGCCACAAGAGGAGAGGAACTGATAAGCGCGTTAAGCAAAGGTTTATAAAGCGAAATAAACAGGTGCGAGGAAGTGGCGTGATATCTGACCTAGTTTTGCGCTGCAAGCCAGATCATTAGCTTTTCGAAGATACGGCGAGCTGATAAAAGTTAGGCAAATTAAATACACACGCGACCCCCATTGTTAAGTTGTAGATATTATCATTTAGACATGATATAAAAAGTTTTAAGAAGGAGCGACCCCCCCCCCAAGAAGGCCTTGGAAAAAGCCTTTTGCATACATCCACAAAAAGCGAACATACATACATACATACACACACATTTTCGCTTTTATATATAGAGATTTCTTAAAAAAGAATTGTAATTTAAAGTTAATCAAAAAAATGTAAGTTAACATTTGTTTTCATTCTATACTAGCTATGTCAGTGATTTAAATTTAAAAAATTTATCTTATTAATGTTTATTGTTATATGAGCATTCTATTTTAAGTAGCATATGTTTTTCTTTTCAGTGGTCTTATTAAATCCTTCACATTGCAAGGGAGATAACTCCGATTTATAAATTTTAGTCAATTTGCCAATCTTTTTAAGTTTAAGGTATTCATATTTTAATATTTTGACTTGAGCATTATTAACCTCCCTCATTTAATTTTAAGCTTATAATTCTAACATTAAATTCACTACACTAATCTCTTAAGTTACTCATTTATTTTCAAAATTTAACATTTTTGATTTATTTTACTCCATCTTAGCCTACAAGTCACACTAACTTGTAATTCTTTTAATTTTGGATTTTTTCTTACCTTTCTTGTGCTATTGTAATTACGTGGGTGCAATTTTATTATCCCTCACGATTGTTCAAACCAAACCTCCTATTTCACACATTAAGGTTATAATTATTTTATTTCCTGTATGTAAAGTTAAAGATCTACTTATTTATTTATTTATTGCATTATTTTGAATTTTTAATATTAAATTTATGAAATCCCCTTACACATTTACATTTCACCCTCAATACATTCTGTAGATTTTTTCTTTATAAATTTATTTCAGTCAGGCTTTAGACATGATAGCAGGAATTTATTCCTATGAAGACAGCTTTGTATAGCATCTAATTTTTTCTTTAAGATTTCTTCCTTAGAATTCACTAATTTAGTATGCTTCAAGTAAGTACAGATTACATCTTTTTGATTTACTTGGTTTATACTTTCTACCCTTAACTAGTATTTTAATTGAAACTATTTTTTATTTTTATATAGTTCCCTAACTCAATCACCTAATTTAACTGTGTTCCTCTTTTTATTTAATAATGATTTTTGTTCTATCCTCATTTCTATCATTATCTCCATCCCTACTTGGGTCATTCTCAGGCCCAATTTTAAATAATGCAACATGGTTTCTGAATCTGTCCTTTAAAAAAAAAACTAGGTATACCTTCTTACTATTATCTACCTTCACTTCACATTTGCACAAAATTTCAGGAATTAAGCAGTTGCCCTCCAGTTGGCATTCATTAGGTATTCTACAGTTATATTTTCTCCCCAAATTTAGTTCATCAGATTCAATCCCATTGTTAGTCACTAGTTTGTTTAGTTTACTATTATTGGAGCCTATTATAGTGTTGGCTAGATTGGCAGTTGTTAAGAATGAAAGTTTCACTGTGTTCTTAATTATTTTACGGAAGTTTTTATCAATTGTTTTTTAAAATTCTTCAGGGATATTGTTTTGAATATGTTCACTAAATGGGGGATTAAACCAGACTTGTTTTTTTGTGTCTATTTCTCTTATTCCTAATATTATTGTCACCATTATATGCTTCATTATTATTTTTAATTTCCTTCTTTTTATTCTTCTTCTTATTATTTCCATACCTATTTTCATTCTTCCCGTTTCTTATTTCTTTCATTGTCATGTTGTATGATATGGTGTTTTCTGCTATTTCTATTATTCATCTTCTCTGTGTATTCGATTTTTTCACAAAAATATTTTATGAATGCCTAATTATATTGATTATAAAAACTTGAAGCTTACTAATTGAGTCATTTTATTTTTGACTTAAATTTTATTAGTATATGAGCAATTACCGAATTTTGATATATTTGAATATATTAAAATATTTGGTTAAAAAATATTAAGTTATATAATCACCATTTTTTAATGCTTAAAAGCTACTTAAGGATAACAATTATTGGGTTGGAGAGGTAGACAGGGAGATACCAAGGAGATTTGTAATGATGGCAGAGAAATTGATTTTTATAGAGGACTTATGAGGCAGAATTTGTTTATATTGAAACTTGAAAACGGCAGCCCCAAACTAGTATATTCTACAGATGGGCAGTTCTAGAAAAGAAACAATGCTCATGGAAGTTTCGCTTAGTTCTAGGTACACAGAGAAAGAAAAGGAATTTATTAACAATGGTTGTAGCTAGATAAGTTTTTGTGGTGAATGTTTTACAGTTGTAAGCACAGAACGAAAAACAAAATGGAAAATATGATGGAAATAAATAACTAAAGCAAACTGTACTGCCTATTAAAACTAGGTTTCATTTATTGTGATTGTCAATACACATAAAGTATATTTTATTATTTTAGCCTAGTGCATCCGATTTTGTGGAAAAGTGTATTTAGCAACAGAGTATACTTCCATGAGGGCACGCATAAGTTTTTTTTTGTTTGCTGTGGATCCGATGAAGAGACTCAAATTAAGTAACAATTGAATAATGATCAGATCCTGATGTTTCTACTTTTTTTTTATTTATCTTTCTTCATTATGTCTTGTGATAAGAGTGAACACAGCATTAAAAAAACGAGGCTAATGAAGGGAATTTCTTTTCACACATGTTTGTTAATTGCACTTGTACATCGAACAATACCCTCATCCTTCTCTTGTTTCAGAAGTTCTTCCATTTTTTTTTTAACAGATATTTTATTGATTTATTCTATTTTGATTAAAATGCTGTGTCATTCTTTCTAAAATATTAAATTATTCAGGAAGAACGTTTTATAATATGCATTTCTTGTTTTTTAAAATTTTTTACATACATCATATAAATACATATAACAATGCATATCAAGAAAATTAATGCGTAGAAATATCTTTTAAATGTGACAAAGACAGTTCTATGGAAATAATTAATAAATTTATCAAAGACTCGCATACTGGTTATTGCCAGAAGTGTGTACTCAGCATATTTGTTTATTATACACCTTACAAATATTAGGTTGGTGCAAAATTAATGTCGTTTTTAAATGTTCAACGTCATGTCAAAAAAACAGCATTATTATTGAACCAACCTAATAGCACCTACATGTCTCTGTAAAACTGAATAAAATAAAAGTTGTCAGATTTTTTTTCTACAAATTGAATTTTTCCAATCTTTTTCTACTTTAATTCATTATTTTATGATTGTGTGTATTGATAAAAAATTCTAAGTTATCAGTACAAATATAATTAGGTTTTAACTTACTTTTTATTAAATAAATTATTGACTGGGCTATTTGTAGGAAAATGTTTATTAATGAAGTTTATATTTCAACTATCTCAATAGCTTTGTACTCAGATGCCTGTGTAGGCTTAAATAAACAGACTATAATGACAAAATTAAAAACAATAAATAAATTTATTTTTTTTAGAACAGACAACATATTTTTCTATTTAAATAAATCATATTTTCATATAAGAAGTATTTGCATAAAACTAATTTACTTCAAATGAATTTGATAAATTTGAGATTTTTTTAAAATTCCATTTTCACCCTAAACAAAGCACAGTTGCCATTCTGATGTAGAGAGCTACTATTGGGGACATAAGTTGTAGGGATACTATGTAGGGAGTTGAGCAGCAAGATGTCTGTTCACATTACACTTGAACTTCTGTATATTAGTACAGTTGGAAACACAGGACCCCAAAAGAGAGTTCCAGAATCTAGCAGATCTGGGGAAGAAACTATTACAGTTTCTTACATCTAGGAATCTCTACTGTGTAGGAGTGGGATTTTGCCGAGTGTCGGGTTTGTCGGGGTATTTACATTGAGAGGGTATAAGGGCTTGCAGTGTGTCAGAGCATCCACGATTAAAATATTTGCAGAACAGGCAGAGAGATGCAACATTTCATCGATGGGACAGAGGCTGAAGCTTAGATGACAGTTCAGGACCTATCAGGTTGGCGACTCTCTTTTGAACCCTTTCCAAGAGTGAGAGACTAGTAGCAGATGCACCAGCCCAAATGTGGCAACAACACGTCATACATGAGCGAATGGTGGCCTTATAGAGGTAAAGGATACTTTCAGGCGTAAGTAACTTTCTAGCACGGAAGAGAGAGCCCACCTTCGCAGTGGCCCTGGCAATGCTCTCAATGTATCTGCTTCAACTCATGTTCCCTGTGAACGTTAAGACGAAGAGTTTGAAAGAAGTACTTTCAGGTAATGTATCTTTCACCATGGCTATTGATGGTAGAGAAGGTTTCGTGTAATTATTGAAGGAAACCAGCTTAGTCTTGGCAGCATTGAATGAGACCATCCATTTTTGCCCCCATTCCACTACAGACTGGAGGTCTTCCTCTAGTGTTTCTGCCAGTTCCTTAGATATGTGTTCATTTGTTTTCCCTTTGCGCTTCTTATAGAGCATGATGTCATCAGCAAATATACTCATCTCAGAGAAAATTTTATCAGGGAGGTCATTTATGAATATTAGCAATAATAAAGGTCCAAGGATAGACCCCTGAGGTACACCCGCATTTATATCATATTGTTTAGACATATGACCACAGAGGACAACCTAGATTCTTCTCTTATTTAAAAAGGATTTAATTATGTTGAGTATTTGTTCAGTGATACCATACGAGAGGCGTGCAATAAGTAATGCCCCTGACCCACTTCCCATAGCAGTAGAGCAATGAAACTTGGCACAGTTATTAGTCTTTCTCTACATATGAACCACCCAGAGTTATGCATTTCTCCCATCGTTTGATGCAGCTCTGGAGACCGTTTTTGTAGAACACCCCAGGTTGGTCCTCCAACCACAACATGACTTCAGAAATCAAGGCTGCATCATCTGAGAAACGCTTTCCTTTCAAAAACAACTTCATGGCTGGGAAGAGATGAAAGTCAGAGGGTGTAAGGTCAGGAGAGTAGGGAGGATGGGGGAGTATTTCATAGCCACATGCTCATGCTTCTGATCTGGCGACATGCGAGTTGTGGACTGGAGCGTTGTTCTGTAGGAGGAGGGTACATTTGCTGATCTTGCCCCGCCTCTTGATTTTGCTAGCTTCCCTTAATTTCCTCAAAAGTGAAGCATAATAGGCTCCTGTAATTGTGGTAACCTTTGCCAGGAAATCTGTCATCACTACTCCGTCCTGGTCCCAGGAGACTGTGAGCATGACCTTGCCAGCGAAGGGCTGCACCCTTGCCTCCTTTGGAGGTGGTGAGTCCAAGTGCTTCCACTGCATTGACTGGGCTTTGGTCTCTGGATCATAGTGATTGACCCAGGTTTCATCCTGTGTAATCAGTCTTTAGAAAAACTTTGCCTCATCTTCTTGGCACATCTCCAAATTCATCCTCGACCACTCAATGTGTTCTTGCTTCTGGAATGGTGTAAGCAACCTGGGAATCCATCTGGCAGACAACTTATGCATATGCAAATGGTCATGAATGATAGTTTCCACAGATCCTGTACTAATCTTGACATCTTGGGCTATTTGGCAAATAGTAATGCGCCGATCTTTCAAAATGGCAGCCTCAACTTGACGGACAGATGCCTCATCAATGACAGAAAGGGGGCGACCAGGTCTGGGAGCTGTTTCCATCGACTTCCGGCCATGTTTGAATTCATGATGCCAGCGTTTTACAAGGTCATATGATGGGGCATTATCACCATAAGTTTCTTTCATTTCATCAAAAGTCTCCTGTGGTGTGCGTCCTTTCAAATACAAAAACCGAATCACTGCCCGACATTCAACAGGCTCCATTTCACACCTGACTCAGTTCAAACACCTGTAAAACAGAAACCACAAATAATTCAGAGCTGTAATTTGCCATATAACCCGTAGAGATATAAATCATTGCACCTGCAAAATTTCAGCTGGATCAGACAACTGGAAGTGGGTCAGGGGCATTACTTATTGCATGCCCCTCATATGATCTAATTTTCCTGAGAAGACCATTGTGCCATACCCTGTCAAAAGTCTTAGATATACCTAGGGCTACCGCTCTACCCTCCCCTGTTTTGTCCTGTGTATGGTATATGCGTTCAGAGATTACAGATAAGATATCTGCTGTAGAACGGGCTTGCCTAAACCCATATTGTTGATCGGTCAGAAGTTTAGCAGGTGTAAGGTGATGGACTAGAACTTGGTTAATTATGGACTCAAATATTTTGGTGAACAGTGAGAGGCGGCTAATAGGGTGATAATTTAAGTGGTCAGTTCTTTCGCCAGAATTCTTGTAAACTGGTACCACAGAAGCAGTTTTCCAGCAGTCAGGAAAGCAAGATTTGCCAAGGCATTTGTTGTAAAGTTTGAAGAGGACCGAAGCAACCTCAGCAGAGGATTTTTTTTATTAGCAGAGACAGGATGAGATAGGCACCAAATGCTTTGGAGGTGTCTAGGTCGTCTCATTTGCGCACTGTTCAGCTGGAAGAGAAAGGATATTTCCCCATGGAGTATCTCTAATTAGATCCCTGATGGGTTCCCAGTCAGCCTTCTTATAATACTTTGTCATTTTGAGCAATGGCTCTTTAGTTTTGGGTCGAGAATTAAGGGTGATTTCTACCATTATCATAGTGTGATCAGCATTCCTGAGTAGGCTATGGGCATTCGTTACACAATTATCGGGACTGTGGTCAAAAATAGATCTAGAAGTGAGGCATGTTGATCTTGCTGATCTGGAAAATATGTCGGAAATGTAACCGTCTGTGATAGGGAATGAGATATAGAGAAGCTATGTGTTATGCTACCAGCTGTGTCTGTGTAAGTAGAGAATCCAAGCCAATTAATGTGGTGGACATTGAAGTCACCAAATGTACTTGTGCACTAGTATCGAGGGAAAGTGCTGTATCAATACTGTCAGAAACTTGGTTGATTAGCATACAGTCTTGGGTCGAGAGAGAGTGGTAGAGAAAATATAAGCAGCTAATGCTATGTTGCATGTTAACTCTAAAGCCCATAAATGTCTGGTCATCTGATTCGTTTTATTTCTCTCATCAAAGGGATAGTGTTTTAGAATATAGTCTCCAAGTCCGTGCATATGTCTGTCTGAGTAATTACGGCAAAGAGGGAGATAACCAGGCATGTTAAAATGGTTAGAAGGAATGGAGGAATGTAGTTTAGTTTACCTTAGTGCTAAGATATCCAGGGTGTTTGCTAGGAGAAATGATTCAACATCATCTAAGTTAGTTCTAAGCTCGTGGATATTTGTGAATGCAAGCCTCAAGGGAGGAGGCAAATTGGTTTTGTTGGATTTTAAGCTTGGTATAATCGTAATTTTTGATTGAATTGCCATTTTATTTCATTTAAGAGTTTCAGGTTTAGGCTGAGAGGTGCTGGACAAAGTGGTTTTGTGGAATACCAAACATGCAGCACAAGTAGACCATCAGCCGATTCCTCATCTACAGGATTGTTGTCTTGGGAAAGCCCACCGGAGATGGGTGCAGGGTCCCTTTCCATGCGCAGCATGGCACTACAATCATCCTGATATTATGATGGAGCAGCCACTCTAAACGCTACCAATGAGTTAGGGCTCCTGTACTATGTCGGAAACAGCAGCCAGAAACTCTTAATCCATTACCCTCAGCCCATCAGACAAAAATCAACCCAATCCAATTGCATTGGCATATACAGGACTCAAGCACCCCTAAAGTGCCTAATTTTAGGGGATGGTATGTGACAAGAGCAGGGAATGTTGCTGATTGCCCTAGTCAGGAAACAAGCTCGACCACTGGGTGTTTCTGTCAAATCCCTGTGATCACATCTCTGCGCTTGGTCAATAGGCAGAGAAGGAGTATAGACAGAGCCTATCTACTCCTTAAGCAGTTTAAGTTGGCAAACCAGTAATTTGTTCGAGTCACCAGTTCTAGAAAGGTTGTCGTCCAGGACTGAAGAGGCCTTCCTCCCCTAGGTTCAGAGTTTTCCTTCTAGACAGATGACTTGAAAAGATTTACAGGTCCATCAGCACCTGGCTCTTGCACCTGGGTTCTAAACCAGCTATTTCTGGGACCCTGCATGGGTAGTTAATGTTAATGGTTTAGTTATTAAAGGTAATATATCTACTGAAAAATTACACTCCTCAGAATAATTAAAAAGGATATTACTATGCTTTCCATTTCATTCTTACTGGAATAGGGGATAAGTATAAATTCATACAGTAGAAGCAACTAATTTTGCAACTGGTTGGTTTGAGATGGAGTTAATATTTGATTAAATATTATTCATATGTTAGTTTAGGAATAAGATAACATGTTAAAGTTTGATTAAATTGATATTAGGGATAAAAGTAAAGTTTGATGCCCAAACTCTTTAAGACGATAGGAAGGAAAATAAAATGTATCTACTCAATATAGAGTAAAGTAACGACATATCTATGATTTGAAGTACAATTCAGTACAGGTATATCTGGAAGTAAGGTATAAGCTATGACATACTCAAAATTATAAGTTAGTATGAATACAATTATGCCATATTTGCAGTAGATACGAACATATAGAAATTGTAGATATTAAGTATATTTCTTAATAAAGTTCTTTTGGCTCCTAACAGAGAAAGGTAACTTTGCCTTTTGTTTAAAATTCAGAATTGTATTTTGCATAACAAAAAGTATCGGCTCAGTTTTTTGTATATTACTTTTTGTATTGCTTTCACCCATCTACGGGGAAGGGATATAGAGATTGCTATTTAATACAAATCACTTTAAATCTAAGTACAAAACTATGGCTAATAAGTATCTATTTTATAGCTAAGCTATAGGATAAGAATATATGCTAATGCATTAGTAAGCAATAGAAATCTATAGATGTTTAGTGTATATTGATTTTTAAAAGGTCAACCTGCTAAAGTTAAGGACCAAAAGCTAAACCCCTCTCCAAAGGTAAGTGATTTTATAGCCGCTTGGTAAGAAGTGCAATTAGTTAATTTTCAGGAGAAATGATTACAACTTTCAAAATACAGTATAAATACACATTAGAATATACAGATTTTGGGGTAGAGTTTAGGAGTATAAAAATTTGGGATAATGTTTATCATGCAAAACAGACACAGGTAGTTGTCTTCGAGGCAAAGTATCAATTGGATATGCGTAGCATTACTAGCAGCACCATTTGCTCAATTTTGAGAGAAACAATTAAACATCTATACAGTATGGATAATTTAATATATTTTAGTTATCTAGCATATATTATTTAAGTAGCGATATAACTATGAAAATATATTTCAATGCAGGTATAACTGGAAGTAAGGTATAAGCTATCGAAGATCCAGTATAAGTAATTTGATATAAAATAGTATTATGGACATTTAGCATATACGAAGTTGTAGATATTAAGTATATTACTTAATAAAGTTCTTCTGTCCTCTAATTTTTAAAGATAAATTCTCGTTTCATTAAATTCAGAAATTTATTTTGCATAATCATTATTAGCAGCTTTTTTTCCTGATAGAAATCAAGAAATAGCTTGTGCTAAGGACAAAATAAAGTTGTTCATGTACATTAGGGTTCAAAAGAAGATGTTAAAGTATTGGTTAGCACAGAACTTTTGTAGTGACTAGTCAGGATGAAAATAGAAAATTAATTTATCATGATTTTTCCCGTTTTTTTGGGGGGAGGGGCCGAAATTCAATTGATTGGTTGGCTGTTTTTGTTTTACAGCATATCAACCCTTTTCAGGTTATTTAATGCCGGATCCAGTGATTTCGAAGAACAATTTTTTAATAGAGTAGATTTGTTTTTTTTTAGTCGGTTTCTATTTAACCCATAGTTGGGACTCTAACAGGTACTACCACTCCGGATCGGAGTGGACCTGGGAGCAATGGCAATTAAAGGGTGGCTCCACACTCCCCAAACCCGCAAGCTGGGGCCTCACCATCGGATATAGTTTAAGGTTATATCCAGGAGCGAAATTCAATTGAGAAAACAGAAAAGATAACAAAAAATAAAAACACAGCACGTTTGCAGTGCTTAGGATTTCAACATGTTTCGTTGTGATATTGCATGCGTTTTTATTTTCTCTTATATCTGGGGTTCCACACTAGGTTTATTAACACACTTGGATTGTTGGTAAGATAATACAATAGCATACTTAAATAAAGTTCTGTCATCTTCTATCCAAACAGATTAGAATTCAGATATTAAGTATCGTACTTTAATAAAGTTCTTCTAGGTGCTAACGTTTCAAAAAATAAAAATCCGCGTTACAATGAATATAATACCTGTATCAGCATGGGGAATAAACTCATTATTTTGTATTAATTTAGATTTGAAGTAGTTTGAAAACTGGTTTAGTAACAATAAAAAAAATACAGTAATAATGCATTATTAAAATACAAGGAGATAGTTAAGTATAGAATTAGGATGATAAATATTGCAGGAGAGATATAGACATATTTTTTTGATGGGGGTGTCTATTTTTTTCTTGGGGACGAGGGATTTTAATTAGTAGACATTTAAGACGTTGAAACGAAATTAAAATAAAAAATAAGAATAAGAGAAAAAAAAGAGATGAATAAATAATTAAAACAGAAAAGTCTTTTTTAAAAACACCCTTGTCAAAAGAAAAAATTTAAAAACCTCAAAATGAACACTTTTGAAATGTTGATTTTAAGTCAACACGAATTAGAAGTGGGATAAACATGTTTCATAAATTCTTACAAAAATGAACATTATTGAAATGTTTGTTTTAATTGAACTTGCAAATGCCTGCCATCAAACACTATTCCGGTGAATTACCCTTACTTTAAATAAAAGTCTCAATATTATTTTGCGTACTTTCAAAACAAAGAATAGTTTTAACTATTATCTCGACTTGAAAATAAACATTAATTATTTTCTTTTGCTTTAAATAATTGAGAATCCCAATTATAAAGAAATCACAGGGCAATGATTCGGTGGATATGCAACATAAAGCCAGACACTTTCAAAACATCAGGTCAGACACTGGACTTGAGAAATCGGCCATCCCAAAACTTCTTGATGTTTAAATAAGGGTAAACTATCTTCACTAGTTTGGGCAGCGAGGAGCAGACCTACAACTGGACAGTAAAAAGTCTGATATATTAAAACCTGGAAAGAAATCCTCAGGCAAAACCTTAAACAGTGATAAATGTAAACAATCAATCCCTACAATCGTGAGCACTGGAGACTTTGTATAAGTACAGCTAGACAGCATCGGACCTCTTGTCGAAGGAAACAGACAATGAACTTGGACAGATAGATTAAATTCTAATCAAAATTTACAATATTCAAAAGTGATGCTTTCATTTGGATAATTACTCAACTTTAAAAATCAAGGTCAGACAAATGCTGTTAAATTACATATGGTAATATAAGGAACAATATGCATTAAAATATGTAAGTTTTATATTTCATGCTTGATCATGAAATTCATTCTTTAGATGCCTCAAAGAAGATCTTTAATGCGGCATTGCTCTCATTGCCAATTTTGGGTTTTGCATCATATTGGCTCAGACAACCATGAAAATGCTAGATTATTTCCTTAAAAGCTATCATTGAGTTTGATTTTATTGTTTTGTAGAAGAAAATTGTTTGTTTTTGCCTTTGCAAAACATGATTGAGTTTTGGAAAGAGAAAGGAAAAATAAGATCAATGTTTGGTGCATTTAAGTCAGGAAGCTGAAACTTTCAGACAGCCTGATCTGGTAGCACACAAATTTAATTAAAGATTTTCAAAACCATTTATAATTTGTTCTTGTACTTATGATAACATTCATTTGGGGTGGGTTGAGCTAACTCCAAGTGAATTCATTGCATCATGAGTCAAGACAGTCCTTCCAGGTTTGCCAG